>NC_135835.1:15470000-15485000 GCF_029677425.1 Wolffia australiana | reverse complement strand
ACCACCTACAGGGAAAGAAGCTAAGGTTCGTCGCTCTCCCTCTCTCTCTCCTTTGATTTTCCCCTTCCCCTACCTTCTCCTCGTCAATCGTCCATTCACTTCCTCTCTCTCTAGGCCGTACTTTAAAGCCCTGCACGATGGCCATCAAAAGATTCACATGATCCCATCAAAGACTATCCCATCCCATCCTCTCCTCCCCCGTGCAGGATCTTCGTGACGCCACCCTGTCCCTCACATGGCCCCCCCAAACCACGATGACATCTTTCTTATGGTAATCATAGTTACATTCTTAATGGCAGAAGAGAGAGAGATAGCTCTAGACAGAGAGACATCAGAAGAAAAAAAAAAAACTATAGAGACGTGTCTGTCAGGTCAGCGGCCTCGTCCAAGAGCCAGCCCTCGAGAAGAGACAGTGGGGGCTTCAGCTCAACGGCGGACTCTTCCCACCCAACATTCTCAATTGAGAGCAGAGCGTCGATCTCTTCTTGAGATAAGAGGCTGCCGCTACTGCCATGGCATTCCTCATCGTGCTTGCCTTCTTCCTTCTCGCAGGGCCTTGTCCAGGCTTCCAGAAGCCGAGAGATATTCTCCGCGCTGGAAGCGTAAGTACCTGAGCTATGCCCTCCTCCAATGCCCACCGTAGAATTCCCTTCCATTATTCCCTTCACTTCTCCCCCTCCGGAGACCGCCTGCAGCCGCTTGATCTTCTTCTTCAGGTGCGTGTTCCAGTAGTTCTTAATATCGTTGTCTGTTCTCTGCGGCAGGTACGACGCGATCGCCGCCCACCTGCCCAACACTTCATCCTCTCAATCCTCTCATCCCAAGAACAACAAAAAAAAAACAATTTCTTGACGATAATTTCTTCTCTCACCTGTTGCCCAGCAAGGCTTGCAGTTGGATTATCAGCCCTTCTTCCTGAGGCGTGAAGTTCCCCCGCTTGATCCCCGGCCTCAGGTAATTCGTCCATCTCAGCCTGCAGCTCTTGCTGCATCTCATCAGCCCTGCTGCATAGCGAGTTCGTCAGAGGAGAATTCTGAGGAAAACCCAGTTGAGGAAATTCTCTTAGATTGATAGAGAAGAGCTCACCGGCGTTTGTGGGCACCGATCTCCAATTCCCCGGGCCGTGTTCTTGAACGTAGGAGACCAAGATAATGTCTTCTTCCGGCGTCCATGGCCCTTTCTTTATTCCGGCCTTCTCGCAGCAGGGCGGCCTTCCCATGGCGCCCCTTCCTTGTCCCCTTCCAGCGCTCTCCTCCCTTTATATATACACTTATAACCGCATCACCGACTCCGGAGAGTAGTAGAAGCAACAGAAGTAGTAGTAGTCACCTTCCACCCGCCATCTACCTCGCTGACTCTTTTCTTCTCCGGTCAACTTTCTCTTCCTCTTCCCTTCCGTGACGCTCGGCGAAAGCCATCCCTTCGTTGCCACCTTGGCTCGTGCTTAGGTTGGCCTTCACGTGCCGCGCTTGTCTTCTCCGGGAACGGGGATATGCTTGCCTTTAATGAGGGTCAATCCTCTTAATCCCCGGTCAGTCTCTCTCTTTTTATCTCTTTTGTAGTTACTGTCTTGTCGGGTTTTAACTCTTTGTATGATTTTCTTCTCTCTTCTGGTTTCCATGGACAGAGAAGGGTGTTACTTGGCCCTGTAATTCGACTTGGGGTCGCGGAGTATGAACCCATCTTGGGGAAATTCTTCTGCGAGAAGGCTGTTCTGGGAATTTAGAGATCGGAGATTGAAAGAACAAGGCTAAAGGTCGTTACTTGGCCGTGTAATTCGACTTGGGGTCGGAGTACAAGCCGAGGGAAGATGACCCATCTTGGGGAAAATCTTCTGCGAGAAAGGTTTTCTGGGAATTTAGAGATCAGAGATTGAAAGAAGAAGGGTCGTCCTTTGCTTCGGAGAATGGCCAAGGGAGGATGATTTTTTCTTTGGGGGAGAATTAGGTGATGGGAAATCTGCCCGACGAGCTGTGGAGCCGCATAATGGAGATTGGGATTCGGAGCTCTGTTCTAGGGTTTAGAGAACTCTGCTGCCTGTCGATTTCTTGCCGCCGTCTCCATCGTCTATCGGCGGAGGACGATCTCTGGTCCGTTCTTCTCGCTGAAGATTTTCCCCAAGATGGGTCTTCTTCCCTCGGCTTGTACTCCGACCCCAAGTCGAGTTACAAGGCCAAGTAAGGACCTCTACCCGTCTTCTTTCAATCTCCTTTGGCTTGCCTTATAGAGAGATAAAGAAATCTTCTTCCGGGTTTACGGCAGGTTCGAGAGGAACCGAGCTAGAAAGCTGGCCGCCTGGCGGCTTGCTGTGCTGAAGGAAGACTCTCAGATTTCTGAGTGTTCTAGAAGGCTTGAAGAGCTCCGATCTCTGGTCGGGAAAGAACAGGAGAAGCTGAAGGCTGCCATTTCAGAGCTGAGGAATCTCGATCGTGTCAGGTTCGATTCCTTCTCTTTCCTTTCCACTCTGGATTTATACGAGTTGCTAGAAAATGGGTTGGTCGAAGAAGAGACAAGAAATGTTGTCATTTCAACATTGTCACTTCTCTTGAGATCTGTAGGTAGAGAGATAAATTGATTGATAGATGGAGAGGTAGATAAATTGAAAATGAGGATTGTGGCCAGGCGTGCTTCGGTGGCTGTCCAAGTGTGGCAGCCTGCGGTCGTCCACAGCTGCCAGAGGCAGCTCGTGGAGCAGTGTACAGTCCCCATAGATTCTCGCACGCGTGCGCTGGAAATGGAGATCAAGCTTTGCAATCAGCAGATTGAAATTTACAGTAAAAACTTTGTAAGTTTCTTGGGTTACATTAAAAACTTTTGTAAGGCCTTTGGTTGAGCTCCGTGGGGGCTCTCTGGGACTGAGTTCTTACGAGTTTCTTCAACAGAGTCATCATAGAAGGAAGCTTGACGAGAGAAAGGAGGCGCTGGCATCTCTCAAGTACCACCCAGTTGATAGTTTTAGCCGGGGTGGTCTGTCAGATCGAACTGCGAAAAGGAGGAAAAAGCAAAAGTGAGGGTGAATCTCCTCCCCCGTCAGGTTTGGGCTGCATCCTGCTTTTTAATTATTTTTTTTGTATATAAGATCATCGATGCGAAATCTTTTAGTGGTAATGTCTATGCAATATTCCTAGAAAGGATTCATTTCGTTTTTGGCATGTGAAAAAATCTGCACCCTTCAAACCTTCTGAGAGTACTATGGGGTGAAGCATTGCAACTTCGGATAGGCGAAACTGTTTTACAAAGCATTGCTTACTTGATTATACTCTTTTATAAATTGTAATTTAGCGCAACGAAGAAGTCTATTGCCCCGCATTCTGACTCATTGAAAGAGATTGCGGAGGAGAGAGTGCACAATTGGAAACATGAAAAAAGATAAGTTATTTTCATGCATCAAGAGGTTTTGATTTCCTTGCAAACACCTCATGACATGTTTCAATAGGAAAGAAATAATAATGGTGATTATTTGGCCACTGTCTAAGCAATAACCTGATATGATCCTGCAATCCCTCGAGAGTTCTTTCCGTTATTTTAATGGTTACGGTTATTATGATTACCCCTAACTTGAATGTTGATAGTAGCTTTTCCTTTAGGAGGGCGGACAAGAATAACAAACTGAAGTTGCAGCGTGGTTCAATCAATCATTGGCTCGATTCAGCAATTCATCCATGTGATCATCTAGCCAAATGCGCAGTGGGCTCATCTCATGATCAATCCATCCATCATCTCTGATCAGTGGTTCCCTCCACAGCCCTCGACAGTTCATTCTGTAGGTTCCTTTAGAGGCAGATCATATGGCTGGCGCAGTTGCAACATCCGGGTCTGCATTGAAACTGGACTGGGGGCGGTCCATGATGAAAACAGTGTGGCATCGACAAGGGCGGTTGGGCGGTTGTGGACACGGCGATGTAGGTTGCAGTGATGGCCAGGCACGGCCTGGATACAATGGTGGTATTAGAAGGGGACGCGATGGCAACAACATAAGGTAGATATATGGTGGTCTCAGTGGAGTTGGCAGAGACAATGGCATCTGTTATGACAGACCATGGGTGGTTCACAGGTGATTCATTGGTCGCCCATGGTTCTCAGGCATGAGAACACTGGTTTGAAGAAGGGACCAAAGGAACTTAGAAACCTTAGTGAGAGTGATTGAAAAGTAAATATGAAAGGTAGCAGATAGATCTGTGATCCTCTGTATGATGTTGATATCGCAGTGTCTTTCTTCTTTAAGGATCAGGCTATGGCCACTCATTCGAGGGTCAAGCGAAAGAGGCTGCCTCAAACCACTAAGGTCACAAGAGCTGTGAAGAAGTTGTAGGATGCTCTATAGGAGAAGATGTACCTTAGGAGAAGATGGAGCCCAAGCTCCAACGAACTGAGGCTCGACATTCCAAGACAGAAGGTGCAAAAGCCAAGAATTGGGCTAGGATGAGCCCATATTTCATTATGGATGCATACCTAGGAAGTAGACATGGTTGATCTGTTCTGTTCGTTTGAAACGAACAAAAAATTTGCACAAAAGAACCTCACAGGGCCTTATTCTTTGTTCTGTTCTTTTTCAAAAACGAACAAAATTTGCACATTCACACAAAACTAGAACAAAATTTGCACAAAGCAAACAAAAGAACCGCACACGGGTTTGTGTGATGTTCTGTTCGAATTCGTTTTTGTTCTGTTCGAAAAACCAAACTGAACGAACAATTTGCACAAATTCGCACAAAAAAGAATAGAGCGACCACGTCTACTAGGAAGAACCATGAGAAGGTGCAAAAGCCGAGAATTGGACTAGGATGAGCCCATATTTCATTATGGATGCATACCTAGGAAGAACCATGAGAAGGTGCAAAAGCCGAGAATTGGACTAGGATGAGCCCTTATTTCATTATGGATGCATACCTAGGAAGAACCATGAGAAGGTGCAAAAGCCGAGAATTGGACTAGGATGAGCCCATATTTCATTATGGATGCATACCTAGGAAGAACCATGAGAAGGTGCAAAAGCTGAGAATTGGACTAGGATGAACCCTTATTTCATTATGGATGCATACCTAGGAAGAACCATGAGACGGTGCAAAAGCCGAGAATTGGACTAGGATGAGCCCATATTTCATTATGGATGCATACCTAGGAAGAACCATGAGAAGGTGCAAAAGCCGAGAATTGGACTAGGATGAACCCTTATTTCATTATGGATGCATACCTAGGAAGAACCATGAGACGGTGCAAAAGCCGAGAATTGGACTAGGATGAGCCCATATTTCATTATGGATGCATACCTAGGAACAACCATGTTAGGTCATTTAAAACTAATTATGATTTTAGATCTAGATATGGATCCAAGAAATCTAATGGACATGACCTAAGATACGTACATTGTCTTACACACCACCATCATAATATACATGAATTTAGGCAGTTTTATAGGCATGATTTTGGCTATGGATATAGACATGCTCTGACTCCTAAGAGGCATGATGATCACACTAGCTTCCTATCAAAGTGTGCGACCTCATGTGCAAGTAGTTGAGACAAGACCTTGGCTGAAGTTCTTAGGCCCAATCCATCAATGTGATTAAAAAGATAATCAATTTGAGAAATATATCCAAAATGGTGCTTACAGTATCACATTTAAAAGGCATTATAGATGATTGAACTTCAAGGATAAGATGAGGATGAATCCTCGAGTTGAAAATCATTAACTTTAGTCTTGTAGTGAATAATAATTGAGAAGTAGAGATGATTAGTGAATTGAGTGTTTTTCAACGCATCATGAAGGATATAAAACGGAGATGTTACAAGGACTAAGT
The DNA here is from genome assembly GCF_029677425.1 of Wolffia australiana. Lineage (NCBI taxonomy): Eukaryota > Viridiplantae > Streptophyta > Magnoliopsida > Alismatales > Araceae > Wolffia > Wolffia australiana. The sequence continues at coordinate 15,479,199 of NC_135835.1, read as the reverse complement.
CTACTGTTTGAGATTTTGCAGGTGGATCTTTACTCTTCATAAAGAGCCGAAGGGAGTAAGTGAGACTAAGATGGAGTACATTTTGGTAATGCCATGAATGAAAAGAAAAAGAAAGTAAAAAGTGATTCCACACGGCTGAGAGGCGATCACAATGATGTGAGATTCTAAGTGACTTCTGGAAAATATTTAATGAATAATAATTCTTTTTATCCCCAACATACTGAAGAAAACTTAATCTTATGTATTCCAGAATCTTTGGGAATTTCTTTAAAGTCAATTATAATATGTGAGAGGAACCTAATGAGAAAAAAACTCAAATATTACTGTGAAAATCACGCACTAAATCATGAAGAGTTAGTTGTGCCTAAATAAGTTATTTGCTGTGTCAGGTCACATGAACCTTGTAATTCAGTGAATGGGCACAACTCACTGAAAAATAAATTAAGAACCTCGGGTAGTTTTCTCTTTTCAATTAGGTGAAAGAAACAAATATTTCTTGTGTTGGCATGCTGTCATCATCATGCTGGTGTTAGATAAAATTAATAAATTAATGATAAGTCATTAAACTATGTGTACTAGAACGATAACTCTGATTTACATCAAATGACATGCTCTAAAAACATGAGCCGTGATGTTTTATCATCATGAAAGTTTTGAGGCCTGTCTAGATGGATAAATCTGTTTATTGGGCTGTCAAACGTATTCAGAGAGGTTGATTTTTCACTTTTCACTTTAGACATTCATCAACATATTTATAAATTTCTGCAATATTCACTACACATTAAATCTTTGTGCATGAAATATGATGATTAAGTGATTTCATAATTGATAAGAAGAATGATCTTTGTAGTTTAAGAGGTGATAAAGGAGTTGTAGAAGACAATCATAAACATATAATTTATTCATCACAAGAGAGAAAAGGGGATATTTTTCAAGAAAAAATTAATGATGAAACTAATATTGAAATAAGTTTAAAGTCATACAACCAATTCAAATATATGACTTCTAGGGTAACCTTATCAAACATTGTTTTCTTCAACTAGTCTTTGTGGTAATCTTCTTCCTTTTGGTTTTAATTTCTAAGTCACTATAACATTAAGTCTATACATAGATTATGGAATTGAGCTCTAGAACCTTATTCTTGTTTCATATTTACTTCTTTTTGGTGATATTTTTTCTCTCAAATATTTCTATCATCAAATCAAATTTATTTCAGTTTTTCCACCATGTAGATGTGACCTGCTCAACTTTACCATCCAATATGAGGGCTTTACTTTTCATGAGTCACTTCATTTTTATTTCAATGATTTCTTTTATGACTTCTATTTTTTAATCAATTCCATGAATATGTTCAATGAACTTGTGAATTATGGTGAGGTCATAATACAGTTTTTAAATATTCCTATTCAAAGGAGAGACGAGATGGATATTTAATTATCCGTACATAATAATGCTACCTGTTCCTACTTATACAATATGTAGTCTTGAAACATGTATTTTAAATATTCCAACTCAACGGATAGTCAAGAGGACATAGAACTATCTGCATAGAATAACACTATCTAATCCAACTTATACGATAAGTATACAATAAGAATAACAATATCTAATCCAACTTATACGATAAGTATACAATAAGAATAACAATATATAATCCAACTGATCCGATAAGTTTGGATGATCATGTGGCCATTAGTGTGGACACACTAAAGACAGACAAAGGGCTCTCTTTTGAGAAAGAGTTCACTAATTTAATCTGTATGAATGCTTGAATGGATCTATACCTAAACATCAATCAGATTGATTCATATCATGGTTGAACTAAGACGTCAAAGACATCTCATGGATGGACGACTATGTTGTGACTATGTGTTATGAGCCTTTTACCATGGGATTCAAACATGTCTGAGCTAAGATAAAGTAAGAACTACATGGAGGTTGTTGAGTGATCAAGAAGTAATTGTCTGCCCTCGGTATAGGAGATTGAATCAAAGAAGATGATACAACCAAATCACTTCCAATTATTGACAATACTAGAGAAGGTATTCTCCAATTGATCCCCATTATGCACCAGTACTTACTACATGAATTATTAAGGTTTGAGAATTAACCATACCCTAAGCCATCTGGCAGTCTCACACGGATAAAGGATTATATATTTGGTGATTGATGATGGTAAAGGTTTCATGGGAGAGTTTGTACACTAATCTGAATATAGTAGAGGAGGTGTTTCTTGGCACCACATACACTGGAAATTTAATCTTATGCGTGTGACCCTCTAGATCCATATACCATTATATTTAATAAATTTAATGGTTGAGTAAAAATTATTAACAAACCTTATTCATTTACTATATCAACGTATAAATTAATTAAATTAGGTACACCTTATGTGTTTTGTTTTAGATATTGATTTTGAATCTTTCATGACTTCTATTGCATAGAAAATAGTTTTCTAGCATTCAACAACTCAAAATCCCTCACTAAGATAGAATTATGGATATTAAACTTTAATGTATAATCATCAACAACTTGTTGAGGCCTTGATTTGGATGGGCATGATGATTCCTTGCAATGGAAGACTTAAAACAGAATCGCAACGGCATGGAAAAAATCATGAAACAAATCACTTGTGTACGTACCTCACTTTTGATTTCTTGGATCCTCGAGTGGGATGTGTTAAGCTGCTCATGTGTGCAGTCTCTAGACATATCCATGCAGTCTTCAGATCGTTTAATCTTGTACTTCACCTTGGCGAGCTTTGTTCAACCTCCGTCCCAGTCATTATGCCATTATGATCGCATTGGGAATGGAAAGGAGCCATGGGGAGAAGAGAGAAGAAGGGGAAGGCCCCTTAACAATTTTGGCCTGGGTGAATTCCGTTCTGGCCCTTCCCATATTTATAATAAGTGGGTATTTTTCATATAAACTCTCAAAATTTGTATATATTTTGACATCTAAAGACCATTTGTGTGTGACCCTCTAGGCCCATGTATTAGTCTAGTTAAGGACTCCAGCAGCCCCCTAACCTTTATTGGCCTTCCAAATTAATTAAATATACCACCATATAGTTTAATTAATATCAGGTTTATTTAACCCAATAGATAGGTTAAGTTTCCAACACGTGGGGAGCCAAACTAAACCTCTTGTTCATCATCGGTAACTGTGTACAATCCCTCATCCACTTGAGACTCCTAGAATGACTTAGGTTATAGCCATATTTCAAAGCCTAATCGGTCGTCCGAGTTAGTACTAATGTGTTTGGAAATCATCACAGAACTCTTTTATGATATTTCGCTGCCTTGGCCAAGGACTTCATCGCATCGTTTTCCTTGAACTGTAACCTTTTATACTGAGGTGGATGATCCCATCTTGACCACTGAATCATCTTTGTGAACTTCTTAATGCATCCAAACTAAGACTATTTAGAATCCCATGATTAGGGACACGTAGGTCATAGTCAATTTCAGATGTGTCCACAAGATGTCTTTGGTGGCTCATGTCTAAGGAGTACTTACACAATCATGATGTGAATCAACATGATTGACAATGAGGTATAATGCCATATAGGGATTTGTACAGATCAATTCATTGAACTATTTCCACTATTGAACACCCACTATTTACCTTTAGTGTCTCCATACTAATGGCTATGGGAACGGCCATACTCATCATATGAGTGAGGTTAGATAGTGATATTCTATCTAGACACTTCGATGTCTTTCTCGTGTATTCTTCGAATAGGAATATTTAGAACATGTGCTTAAAGACTAGTGACCTCTGTATTACGATCTTATCAAAATTCACTAAGTCACATTATGTATTCATGGACTTCATTATAAGTATCACACGTGCACAATAATGAATATGTTCTATTAATGAACATGAAATGAGATATATAATGTGTGATTGTCTTGCCGTCCACATATATTTCCATCAACTCCCAACTTGTATGACATCAAATCTGTTTAAATAGAGATATTTACCAGTCTTTTTAAACATGTTCCAATTAGTTCAATCTACTTCCAGTATGTTGATAATCGAAATATAAATAATATAAGTTTAGAAATACAAATAAATAGTCCACATATATATCAAATATGTATATCAAATCTGATGATCAAATGACTTATCTTCTTTTTGGTTCACTAAATAAAATTTTATTTTGTACGTTTGTAAGTACAATAATTATTATTATTATTGATAATTATCCATTGAACTTTTTATAAACCGAAAGGAATAAAAACCTAGGATCATCAAATGAGATTTCTCCTTTAGTATTTGGCGATAAACTTTTTGGTAAGAAGGATAAAAAAACTAAGTGTGAGACCATTTGCGGCACAAAGTCAAAGCAATGGAATCATGTTGTACATATTCCTTAGCAAATAATATTTTTATGTTTCAGTTGTTGGTTTATGGTTTGTGTAAATACTCATGGGGATTGAGTATATAATTTGGAATATACTATACCCATGAAAGCAAAATAGCACAAGGAAGGTATTAATTCCAGATTGTACTATGTTGTGATGTGTGAACTCCCCAAGTTATTGAGTGATAATCTGAAAACTAGAGTTTAAACTTGTCGTTTGTATTGTTTGAGACTATTCAATAAAAGCATAAAGCCGTACTCACTTAGTAACCTTAGTAAGTGATGAGTACGAATCTTCTCCAAAGGGAATGATGAATAAGGATTTAATAATCTCAATATGGCGAGTATTGAGAGGATAAGAGATACTTACTAAATATGGAATCAAGTGACTAGAAGATACAAGGCAAGATAGTGATATTAAGTCAAGGAGAGTAGTTTAGCAGGTAGTGATGATTCTGGTTTTAGAAGATGAGTGAATATGAGAATGAAGAAAGGATGGCGTCATGAGTGACAAGAGTAGGATAGAGAGTAAGTCAAATACAATAATTGACAAGTTAACGATAAGACAATAATATGAAGGTGGTAAAACGTGATTTGAAGAACATAACGGAGGTGATGTGATGATGAGATGTGATAGTGAAAGTGAACTAAGCTACGAACGATGTTTAGAAAGAACATTGTAAGGTAACGATGACTACTGTAGATCCTTATGTTCCGCCAGGATCGCAGTGATTTGTGAGTGCAGATAAGCTCCCCCGTTTCTTTGTTGCTTCTTCCCACACACCTAGAACACCATAAACACACTATGGATATCAAAAACTCACTATCTTTCAATCAGTGCACATGAGTACGAAGCAAGTTCAAGGATAATTTTGACATTGATCCACACCTCAATGCATTGATAAGAGCGTATGGGTGGAAAGATGGGGGTGAAGATGAATCGTCTCTGAAAATTTCACCTCAATCAGACCTCTAGATTGTTTGTTGTCATGCTATAAATTTGAAGCAATTTTAGGCGTCCATTTTTTCTCTCTTCTCATCGTTGACGCTGATGTTTCCTCTTTTCTATTTTTTGTTAACTAGTCCAATCGTCTGACAGTAAATGATTGGCGTGATTGCCTCATCTTCTGCAATCGCGCATTCGGAGGATGCCACGCATACTTGTAGGAGAAAGAGACAAAAAATATTTTAATTTCACTTTTTAATAGTTGTGAAATGATGGTGTGTCGCTGCACGCCACATCACAATATTCTCATCAGGAAAAGGTGAAGATTCTATCACTAGTGCTTGACATGGCATGTGTTTCCATGTGCCATGTCAACATTTACTTCTTTTTAATCATTTGTAGTGGTACACATGTGCATCAGGTGTACCATCATAACTTTGGATTTTTCGCTTCCCTTTTTATTATTTCTTTTTCTCGGCTTAGAAATCAAATTTAGTGTAATTTAAACTGACTTTTTTCTATTGATCTACATCGCTTCCTGTAAATAAAGTGCATCGGATGTTAGATAATGGCTGATTGCGTCATCACGATTCAGGATGTCACAATTGTGCCTTTTTGCAATGATTAGTGCAGCTAATCATTGTGGATACTCGTGATTGGTCACCATTCAATGAATGGAAAGGTGACATGTTGCGAGCGCATATTCAAGCCAAAAAATCTATTAATTAATCATCGTAAAATAAATAGTAAGTCATAAAATATAATAAATATATTCGTAGACAGAAAATTTATAAAATATACAAGTGTAACCTCATAAAATATCCATATCTCTCTGAATATAAGTTCCAAAAATTCATAAAATATAGTGTAAATAAAAAAATTAAGTTATTTAAGGATACAATGTCAGAAAAATTCAGAATCGTGATGCCATCTTAAAAATATGATTAGATCCAAAATCAACAGAATATAGATCTAAAAATAGGTTCAATCATTTAATGGTTCATAACACAAATTTACATTCCTTTTAATGCATAAAATATACCGGTGTAACTTTCCCATAATTAACCCTATAATTTAAGTGTTATCATTGAGCTCCCTGATCATAAATGAGGCATATGAAAGAGTGCGGATTTGTAAGGAAAAATTCAAGGTCTTTAAATATGTGTTACACAAAATAATTAATTATCAATGATTTCCTTGCTAATGCAATTTTTATAAGATTTTTTCACAAAGGTATAAATCACAATTGGTTAGTCTGTACATCTTAAAATTAAACAATATTTTTTTTAGTCAAGGATTAAAAGTTTACCTGAACTTTGTTGGTTAATGGCAATCAACTTAAGCATTACCATTAAAAGATAACCACCAGTTTTTTGTGTACTTAAGTGATCTTCATCCTCTGGATCCACTATTAGTGGACATGAATTTAATTAGATCTCGTAAGCATCTTTCCAAGACTTTTATATAGATGATGGTCCACACTTAGAGCCATCATTTTTAGAGTAGGATTTTATTGAGAGAAATTAATCTAGATAAATATCATGTGGGAATAACCCCCATATCCATAAATAAACCTACATATGCATTGAGGTTTTATGAGGATATGAACCTTTGAAATGAAGAGTATGCGGACACTGATCAGGTAACCAGAGCATAGGGTTTAGGAATTTCCTTATGTTGATTTGAGTCTTAAGTGATTTGAGTCTTAAGAGAATGAGTAAAAAGTCTATTTTGTTATATCAGTTGAATTTCTTATTACTCATTACTGTTATTTTACTTTTGACTCACGCCTTAGAATTCTTCCCTGTTAATTATTATATTTTCCTTTAAGTTTCTTATTTGGGGAAGTCAACACTTCAAAAATAAATTTAACCCTCAAAATATGTAATATCAGACTAGTGTCTGTTTTTTTTAATTTTGTCTGTAGAATTTCAATATTTTTTCCTTCTGCTATGTTGACAGGTTAGCATTCAGTGTTTACTTACCTGTATAATTAACAAACATTGGTGATAAAAATCCAAAGTTATTTTTCTTCCTATTTTATAATTTCTATTTCTATTCATTATTGTGTTCTTTCCATGCATGTTGATGTATGGTTCCTAAAAAATAGAGAAATTAACATGGAATTATGAAGATTGATGCCCAAACATGAATCTTGCATTTGGGCTTTTGGTGAATTTACAACACGAGATTAAAGTTTGCCAAAATAACTTCTTATGCAGTATCTGATGATAATAATAATAGCTCTAAAGAAAAAATATAGATCAATGATATCTTAAATCATTTCTGGTATGCTCTAATTAGTCTCTTGGATATTTTTAAGATGCATATAGTAATGTCTGTAAGGATAAGTTTGTAGCATGAATTATAAAGATTGCCAAATTTTTATTATGGTTAGTATCTTTATTTTTTTACCCTCGAAAGAAGTAGCCGTTACATTAAGAAATGGAGGGACATTTTAGACATAAGGGCCAGGTTATTTCGATCTACCCCTCGATTCCTTGAAAAAGAATAATCAATCTGGGTTGAGGAAAGAAGAAAACAGAGAACGATGATTGCCCAGTTGAAAAGATCTTCTTGTGTACTAGTTAAAGTACAAAGGGAAGAATCATCCAGAAGAATCTCCGAGCTAATCCCTGAAGATCTACAGTTGTGATCGAGATCTTCAGGGAGAAAATCTGTAAGGCCATTCTGGTTTTACATGTGTTGATGCTTGTAGTTCTTGATTGCAGGGTTAGCTGAGAAAGCCCTTGGCATGGTACTGAAGATATTACAACTATCAACATATCAAGGTTAAGTTCAGGCAAAAATCAATTTCAGAATCATTGGAGTATCAGTTTGGTACATTATATTTCTCAGTGAGTCGATAATTTACATGCATGTTTTACTATGCACATTATTACCTGATCAGAGCATCAAATATATTTCTATAACATAAAAATGAAAATTTCTCATTCAATTAAAGCATCGAACCTTGACTGAATTTACATGTTTGATCAATTTCATCTGAACGTCTATTTTAATACTATAAATTATCTGCATTAATAGCAATAGGTCAAAGTAAATCTCCTGGTTAGATTGGATCTTGAAAACACATTATTTAGATGGTTAGGAAATTCGCTTCAATTTAGAGTGATCTTAAGTTGACAACTTAAGTGAGGTTAATCTTGCACAGCTTGAGATAGATCAGTTGTGTCCAAACCAAACCTATATATCTGCTGATTGTAAATTGGAAGTGTTTAAAACAGGGTTATCCAACCCAAGAAACTTGGAGAATTTTTGTCTGTGTTCGGGTCAGATTAACAGTGTAGGAAAATACCACTGAGTTATCAAAACAGGAAGGAGAAGACAATTGAAGGACTTGGTCGAAGACAACTAAAGGATTTGGTTAAATCTTTCCAGGTTTGAGTTTAGGCTTGTGGTTAGTATTACTTATTCCTAAAACATTGAATTTCCACTAGACAGGTAAACGTGAGCTTTTGTTCAAATACAAACAACACTCTGCCGAAATTTATCAATGATTAAGATGAGCTGTTGAGTGTAGTAAAAGAGTCATATTTGGTTATTAAAGGAAAACTGAGAACGGTTGTGTTAAATTTAAAAGGTGACACTTGTGATTAATCATTAACTGGAAGAATTCAAAAATTATTGAATCGATAATTGTTGCTTGATCTATCAAGGATTATTCTCTTATATTTTTGTAAGATTGTTTACTGAAACCAATCGTTTATCCAACACACTTCTTTGGTGAATCCAAGGATGGAGATAAGAGTATCTCAAGGTGACAGCAAAGTGGGCCAACCGAGAGGACCTGGTGGTCTGACCAAGGAGTCGAGAAGGCAAGTGAACCTGCTAAGGCCAAGGGGGCTAGAGGAAACTCGCCA
>NC_135835.1:15420000-15465000 GCF_029677425.1 Wolffia australiana | reverse complement strand
ATTTATCGTTATCCTATTTTTAACTTTCTTGCTTAAAATTTTGGGTAGTTTACTCATTATTCATTCCACAGGATTATCTTTTTCTGGTCTCTTAATGAGCCGTGCGAGATTGAATTTCAGGAACATTTCTTCTTCCAAGGAGAACCTCAGCAGAGCAGTCATCTTCTCTGTCCGGCTCACTCTTTGCATGCAAATAATCTCAATTTTTGCGAGATGGTGTTCTGGATTTCTTTGGGTTCAGATGTACAGATTGGGGGTCTCGTTGGTCGACAGCTCCGCCTACCGGGAAGCGGATTCTGATTCCAAAAATAGTTTCTTGAATCCTCCTGTTCTTGAGCCTTGTCGGCAGCTCTCCATTGCAGACGATTTTTTGGGGGGCTCCATTTATGATCCTGCTTATTACTCTTCTCTGTTTGAAGATGGCCAGGAGAAAAAATGCCCAAAAGAGGTAACCCCTCCCCTCAGATCATTTTCATTTTACATTTTTTTAACATTTTCCCCTCAATTCGGTGAAGAAAAACAGTGTTGTTTTCTCTTTGTTTGGAAATATATACTAAATGATTGTTCGTGGAAATAATGTTGAGATTATTATTTTTCTTGATCTTTGTCCGCAGGATGGCAGACTGATTAACCTACTCAAAAGTGGGTCCTCATCTGCTTCGGACATGGAATCGAGCCCCAGCCGGCGTTTGCAGGTTCCAAAATAACCTCATTTTTTATTTCATTTCTTTTTTTTTTGAAGAAATCAGGCCAAATTTCCACTTTGGATGTTTGGTAGGCGATGAACCATCAATTATACCCAAGAAATCGGACTAAAATTACCCTTAAGTTCTGTCTTTAATCAATCAATTTGACTCAAGAAATCAACCCGACTCGAATTTATCATCCCCTAATTATTCGCTAATTGATTGAGGCGATCAATTAGAGAACAAATGTATTCGCAATTTCATTGATTGGAGAAAGAGGTAGGAGTTAGGGGGAGGGGAGAATAAATTTGACTTGATCAAATTTATCCAGAACTCTAGCATTTTTCCCTTGTGTTCATCAATCAATTTAACTCAAGAAATCAACCCAAAATTCATCGATTCAATCTCTTCATGTGTGCCCAATTGCAGGTTTCTTCGGAGAGAACTTCTCACAGCTCCAAGTTTTGATTTGAGGCGGCCATTCTTTTCATGTACAGACCCATCTCGCCAAGTCCCTCTCAGGAAATAAAGGCTATATCTCCGCCAAGATTGATTCTTTTCCTCGTCTTCCATCCAGTTGTAAATTCCCCTCCCCTCATCTCGTTGAATAATAGAACTACGGCTACAATTTGTTCTCCAATCAAAAAAGGTTTTGAACATTTGAAGCTTGAATCAAGAGGTCATTTGTGATTTTCAAATCCCCAAGAAACTCTAACCACGTTCAAAGTTGGTCAAAATTGCATGTTCTCCCGTTGAATAATAGATCTACGGGTAAGATTTGTTCTCCAATCAAAAAAGGTTTTGAACATTTGAAGGTTGAATCAAGAGGTCATTTGTAATTTTCAAATACCCAAGAAACTCTAACCACGTTCAAAGTTGGTCAAAATTGTGTGTTCTCTCAATCTATATCTTGGGATGAATCGTAAGAACTTGGGGCTCACCATTTTTTTTCTGAATTGTCGCTAAAGCTCGTCATGAGGCTGCAAATCCCCTGTGTTCAACCGCTTCAGCTTGTTCTCTAGATCCTGTCACCAAAAATAAAATAAGTTGCTTCATAAAATCGTTCTTAGCCTGAAAATTAGGGGAAGATATGGATGAGTTTTGCCTTTAGCTTCTCTTCGAGGCAGAGCGCCGGCGTCGAAAGAATCGCGGAATATCTGCAACAAATATGATGAATCAACCAGTGGATTTTTGGATGAAGGGAAAATAGAAAGAACAAGGGAATTAAATTGGACGGACTCGCATCTGCTGGGCTCGTCGACGTGGTTGACCTCGTTCTTCAGTCCGCATCTAAGTCTGACCTGTTCTTGGACACCGTCACTTAATTTCTTTATTAATTCTTTATTAACAGTAATCAATCAGAGGAAGGGAGTTGCACCTTTAATGTTCTATCAGGGCCGTTCCAGCATTTCTCTCCGTGGGAAAATATCATTAATCTGTACGAGTCCTCGAACTTGTCCCAGCTCCTGGGTTAATTTTTGGGCAAAAAACCAACAAAATTAGTCAATTTGGTTAAGTTTGTGATTCGTGTGTGAGAGACAGCATGTACCCCAGACGAGTATTGCTGTAACCCTCAACTTGGGAGGCGTCTTTGAAAGGACAGACTTTGTACACATACCTATAAGGAAAAAAAAGGGAATTATTGACAAATTATTAGAGTTAAAAAATAGTGTAAAAATGTGGCGACGAAATGAAAAGTACTTGTCCTGCTTTGTCTCGAAGCATTCATCGTAAAAGAAATAAAATTCTTTGTCCACACCTGCCATTGAAAGGGCAATGCTCAAGTCATCAACGAGATAATTTGACATCTATGATATGATTAATGGCATCATGAACGAATATTCAAATAGCATATTTACCAAAATCATGCTTCAATTTTGCAGTCAGTTTGGATATTCTCGACTGAATCTTGGTTAATTTTGAGGTTGACTCATCGTATTCTTTCCGAATGCGTGCAGCATCTGCAAGGTCACCATGAGAAAACTATAATACAGTTTGAACACCTGAGTAATGTTCCCCGCCACCAATGATGGTGACCAGATTTCATCAACCCCATCATTTTGTCCTCTCTAGGATGACGATGACAATGATGATAACGAAGATGTCATTCTCGTGGACGATTATGTCTCGTCACTCATCACTTTTCCTCCATAAACCTCATTCAGACAATGGGTTTTGGATAATGACGACAATTTTAGTAATCGTCTGCAAACAAGCCCTGAGGCAAGTACTCCAAGCAAATGTTTTATTTGATTTGTTGTGAATTGGATGATGGAAAAACCAGCAAGGAGCAAATGTGGGCTGTGTTGCAATATCATAATTGGGTCGACCAGGTCAGATCATGAGTTAAATATCATGATCGGGTCGACCAGGCCCGTAAGTGAATAGAAAATCGAAAACGTACATTGTTGTTCTCAATCGGCTATGCCTCACACCCTAGGACATATGGGGTTATATCCTTTATTTACTGGCTTTTGCGTTCTCAATCATCGTTGCCTAAAATAAGCTGAAACCCGGTACCTGAAACATCAACAGGGCTCTTAAATAAGCTGATCCTCTGAAGAATGTTCTGGACGGTCCGCTGAATCTTCTCCGACCACGACATGGTGCTTGTTGTTTCAGTATAATCTAGATGCATTTGAAGTATATCTTTTAAATATTTTATGCTCGAAATAGAATGAAAATAAAAGCAAACCTGAGGCAAGATCAAGCACCTGAAAACTCTGCGTCATCTTCTGCCTCGTTGTTACTATGGGTATGACTTGGCTCCAGTTCATCTTCATATTCGTCATCCGAATGCCCATGATCCGATTCCTCGTCATCATGATCATCGTCATCATTGTATTTAGGACCACTTTCTTCAGGTTCTGAGTTGTAACCAGGGTTGATTTCATCGTGATTCCCAGAGGCTGCTGAATCTTTTTCCTGAATTTCGAGCTTTTCTGCTTCTTCTTCTCCCTTAGTTTCCGGAGTTGTCTTTTCTCCCGTCCAACGTGAAGCCACGCGACGGCCCAACTCCTCTTTCGATAGTCCCTCTATACTGTCCTGATCTTCGTTTCCCTGCAGATATCAATCACAGAAACATACGTCATAAAATAAGAATTAATTAAATCGAATATTTCACGAATATTCAACCTGTTTCTCCTCATTATTTGAAGCGTCGGTTGTTTTCGCATCTTCAGAGTCTTTTTCTTCTTCCAAAATCTAGGAGGGTATTGCAAAACAAGGATCATTAACTTTTTTTGAAGAAGGATCATTAATGGCCCCTGAGTATCTGAAAGTAGGAGATAAACTAGGCAAAACCAATGAATCTCTGAGATTCCTATCACCTGTTCATCATGATGGTCACTAGAGACGTCCCCATCATCAGATTTTGGCTCCTGAATGCCTTCCGAAGCGTTCTAGAAAAGTGGTTGAAGAAACTTCAGCAACAACAAGAAGTGATATAGTCTCAGAACAATTATGTACGTTGACGACATGTTGGCAATATCTTTGATTCTATAATGAAAATTTCCAATTATGATCATACCAGCTCTTATCAATTTAGGAGACTCCATCAGTTGTAGGGGAATAATTCCCCCCTTCTTTTATCAATGGTCAACTTGATTTGCAGCAATTTCCCAAAAAGAAGGAAAAGCATGAATGCTTATGCATCGTAGAGTATAAGATAGAGAGACGGATCCGTCCATGATCAATCAACCCAGAAACAGTTAAACATGGTCTAATTACATGCTTAGATGCAACTCTATTGTTGACTAATTTTCAGAAACTAAATAAAATGAAAAAAATCATCTCCGAAGATACAACAAGATCATCCTTTTAAGGTGAAACTCAGTGAACGCGTAACATAAGAAAACCCTAGGTTGCAAGTCTGGTTAAAGACATTAAGGTGAGGGTGCGCTATTTCAAAACTGTCGCTTACTTACGCTAAGATACATTCAGTGCAGACAGCCAGACGTTTTTCATTATTTCAATGATCACAAGAGTCAGCAGAACTAAGGTTAAGAGCAGCAGAATGAGACTCACCGTGTATTGTTCACTTCCATCTTCTGTCTTCCCGTTGGTTGGACCATTCTCGCTTGCCTTCTGGGAGTTTTTCAACGCATCCTCCTCTTTCTCCTTTTTAAGGCGCTCTTGCTCCTCGGCCTTTTCTATCTGTTCCTTGTGTTCTGTGAGAACCGATTGATGTTGTTACGACAGAAATAGGGCGACAGACGATCACAAAGAGTCATAGGAAATCTCACTTAATATATGAGTTATTATCATCCTTGCCATAATATTCAAAATCAAATTAGTATATTCATGCAATTAATAAGTGACAATTGGGTGGAGCTAAGCAGATCGCCCAGGAAGCAAATCCAACGTGAATTTGTAGAATCCTGCATTTTGAATTTTAAGAACCTAACTTCCTTTAATGATGTAAACAAACTTGTCAGCGAGACATAAAGGCACAGAATGATCGAACGTCTCGACTTGTCCATGGAAAAGAAAATTGCGCCAAAGAGAAAAACCAAGGATTCAATAGAAGAATGGACAAAGATAATTCGCAGGACAACCCAAGAACATTGAAAAAAATAGCCCAAGCGCCAAACATGATCACATAGAGAATCAGATATATTTCCAGTGCCTAACATAGAGATTCAGTTGGAGGGTCGTAAGATAAACTCTCTCACTGTTCGATATCTATTAGGAGGAAAGCTTCCGTTAGACTGTACAATAAATGTAGCACCCTCGATAAAATGTAGTTCGATTGAGGTAAATCCAAAGCATTTTTTACAGCCAGGGGAGACTATGATAGAGACCAGAAACAAATTCTCACAAATGTTCTGATGGCCTATAAGAGGTTGAATCAATCCTTCCCATCATCAAATCTGATAAAATGAATCTAGCAAAAGTTTGATGAATATTGTTGGAATCTCTGAAATCCTCAATGCACCGTCAGCTCCAGTGAATCCGACATGAAGAAGATAGAGGCCAGCAGGATGGAGGAGGAGAAGTTGTGCAACATAAACGTAAAAACTGATTTGTACTATTTATTGGTTTCTGCTAACGCCCCTTGTACAACATGCATAGTAGGGGTCGGATTTAAAGAACCAAATTGAGTCGCCATACAAAATTCATGAACGAAGTAGACATTACATTGGGTATAAATTAAGTAAAGAAAGAGGAGGGTAAAACGACAAAAAAAAGAAAAACCCGCTAAGAAATGGGTTTTTGGCCTTTAACAATCTCCCTCGTGCTGGGAATTCATATTGTTCTTTCCCTGCTAGAAGACAAGTTTCTTCAACAATGGACTATGTACCCTTTTGGTAAGAAGATCTGCACATTGGTTTGCAGAGTCTACATGATTTGTATAGATAATCCCGCTATCTAGCTTTTCCTGGATCAAGTGATGGATGACATCCACATGCTTGGTTCGGGCATGGTGAACTACATTGTGAGTGATTGTGATGGCAGACCAATCGTCACACATTAGCAAGATTGGCAAGATACGAGGGATCTTGAGGTCCTGCAGCACATGTTTGATGCCACAACGATTCACAGATGCCAGGGGCTAATGCCCAAAGCACTTCTTTGGCACTGGATTGCAACACTGTAGACTGCTTCTTTGTTTTTCCAGGAGATGATGAGATTACCCCCAAGGAACAGTAGCATGAAAGCGATATTTGGTCAACAATATTACCTGCATAATCAGCATCAGGGTAAAATTCAAGGTTTGTATTACCTGTACATTTTAAAACAATTCCAAGTTCTGGTGGTGTACCCACATGTATGTGAGTATGTAACGCACAGCACAGTCTTGTACTTCCCTATGACGCTGCATTGACCAACCCTGCGGCATAGGAGATGTCAGGCTTTGTGCAACTTAGGTAGATTAATTTTCCAAACAAACGATGGTATCTCCCTTTGTCAGTAGGATCACTGGCTTGGCCAAGGCCTAGTTTATGGTGGGGATCAACTGGTTTAAAACCTAGCAAACCAGTCTCCCAGAATACATTCAATTCACACTAATTGGGATAAAACAATGCCAGTAGGCGAGTATGCAACTTCTATGCCAAAGTACTGTCTTACTTTGGCATACATAAAAAGGAAGACAAGGAAGACAAGGGGCTGCATTGACTTCAAGGATCGTAATGCTCAATAGTGTGGGGGGTGCGGCGGAGGAGGAGAAGGGGGGAAGTCACCACCGAGGAACCTATATAAATAAAGAGAAGACGGGGATTATGAGCATCATCTTCTTGGAGGTTACAGGAATAGGAAAGAGGGAGGTTGATTGAGGTTACGATGAGGGCTGGTCATCGGAAAGTGAGACAGTGTTCTTGCAGCGAGAAGCTGCATCTGGCTCGCTAGCTCAAGGGAACTGTACCAGTCGGAGACCAACTTCATCGGACGGCTTCTTCCTTGCTTCTTGCAGAGATTAGATGTTGTTGCAAAACGATCTTGAATCAGTACATACTATTGCATTTGATATACTGTTGGATTCTTCCAGATTGCATTCGGGTTGCGTCATACTATAGTTTGTCCAACTCTTTAATCCCAAAATCCTGAGAGAGTCGTGAGTCCACCTTATGAATTTTTTCTTCATCCTCCCTTGTCACGACCATAACATCAACATACACAAGTAATAAAGCTATGCCCTTCAGAGTATGTTTTATAACAGTGTATGAACCCCACTACTTTGATTATTGTTCATAGACTTCATAGTTTTTGTGAGTTCTCCAAACCAGGCTTGTGGAAATGGTTTAAGTCCACACTACGCCTTGTTTAATTTGCATACTAGGTGATGGTTTTGTGAATTCCTGAATACGGGGGGATATGCATTTATAAGTCTTCCTCCAAATATAACATCCTGTCCTATAGATCCTTCACAAACGGAAATGACGACCTATATTGGGATCAATTGTATCTCACATCCAGCCCTAAATAAGTGCATCAGCTTCTGACCAGCTCACAAGGCGCCCCGCTGTTGGAGGTGCCTCAGAGAGGTGTCTAACCTTGCGTCATTTCCGTTTCTGTGAAGGCGCCCCAGCTTCTGTGAAGGATTTTGGGAAGCTCCAAGACATTTTTGCATACTCAGCCAAAAGGGGTAACAGGGACCAGAGATAGTAAGGGAAGATCTGATGCCATCAGCAGATAAATATCAAGTGGAATCAGTATCAACAAAGACAGAAACTTAGGCAGAAGTTTACTCCCTTAAAAAAGTGTGGATCAATGGCTAGCGTGAAACTCGTCCACTGACATCAGGGTTACGACTCTCGACAGGAGATCTCCCCACGGAATCAGAGAGGATTACAGCTCTATTCCGGAGATGAGTATCGTCACCAATGATCACTGCAGCCTTCAGTTGCTTGTGGCACAAGTCAGCGTCCACTTCTATGATAATCATACACATATTTATCAAATGACTTCCAGCAATTACATGGACCTTTGACAAGAAAAATAACAGAGGGCAAGAAAAAAAAGACATTATATTCCTCGTTCCTTCCTTCTAGTAGCCAAACCAGAAAAAGACGGAAACATATTAACTTCGTTGCCTATTTCTGATACTCTGCAGGAAACTCATGCGATTCCAATGAGAACCTATGGCTGTGATGCTCAGTGCGAATTCCATGGCATGGAATTCCATTGGTGAGCAAGCCATTTAACTCTGTGTATTAGACAGTTTTTTACCAGAACATTACAAGCGATGCTTTACAATGGCAAGCAATTGGACTTTCCCCTTGAATTGATTAAAATTTATATGCATCTGTTCCTGTGATAAATGATGGTTCACGAAAATGACAAAGTGAAAACGCTGGTGTAGTTGACATGGTGAGCGCTCCAAATGATTAATGGTCTGTTCTCGACTTATGATTGCATCTCTTTTAAGTTGGACTTTGCCACAAACCAACTGCAGAACCCTGCTAAACAAAGGAACATGATAGTATCCAATGGAGGACATATTGGAAGGGAAGCGGCCATGGCCCGGTCTATAAATCGGGGATAGGCAGCCCAGTGGGCCTGGCAAAGGCTAGAAGCCCATTGAAGTCAATTTCCATTTTTAGGTACCCGTTTCCTCAATATGTCTTAGTATAAGACTCTTGTAAGTCTCGATAAGGGCTTTCATAAGGTATTTTGGAAGTGTCCTTGGAGTTACCCAAACTGCATCTGGCTGGAAACCGGTTCTGCCGCATCCGGCAGTCTTTAGGCCATTATCAATCTCCTCTCCTCTCTCTCTCTCTTGTACAAGTTCCCCCAAAATCAAAGGCCCAGATATTTGAGCTGGTTTTATGTTTCTAAACTGATATTTCTTACTGAATTTCCTGCCAGCAGAAAAGGCGTCATTCGCAAAAGATTACAATGCTCCTTTCTATTTCTGCTGTTCTGTAGCGTATCAGTATAAAGACTAAGTCACCATTTTGAAGCTGAGGTCTAAATATCTGGTACATTAAAGGCTGAAACGTGTCGGGTGAATCAAACACTCTGAATAGCATGATCTTGAATTCATGGAGAGTTTGGAATCATGGACTCATCCAAGCGAATTTTAAAGGATGACCATCCCTGAAGTTCATAAAAAGTTCATCTACTACTGTTAAGGAATAGTACAGTCGCAACAGTAATTCATTAAGCGAACAATAGTCAACTCAGAAGACACCATTCTCTTTCTTTTTTGTTGACGAAGTGCAGCACTGGCACACTTGTGTTTTAGAGCATCAAGGACCTGATAGCACACGGCAGACCTACTTGTATTTATGGGCGGCGACTAAGATGAGATCAGGCTCAATGACATGGCTTACCAATCAGGATCGATGACCTACTAATAATTGGGAGGGTCAATGTTTTGAGTGATCTCCCCAATCTTTCCTCAAAAAATGGAACGATGACACGGGTAGTTATGTGGTCCCTTGAATGCCACGAAACAGCACTCATAGGATTCAAATAAGGCTAATCTTACCTTGTTCTTCCGATTCACCATGTTCTAATGCTTTTCAGGGATCTGAAGGGATTTGATGCTTCATTAGTAACATTCGAACTGATTGAGGTCTTCTAGGAGGATTTCAAAAACTAGCAGCTGGACAGAAATACGGAAGGTAAAGAAACAGAATAACAATTCAGGATTATAGGGCACGCTAACCATGAAATATTTTTCCTTTAAAGAGTGAAAATAAAAGAGATACGCAATCACAGAAAATTAACCAAGCTACGCCAAAGCACAGTATGCTGTGTACGTCAGCACTGCGTTAATTTTAAAAAATAGATTTAACACTCAAGAAAAATTCAAACGAAAAATCCAGTACTTCGACCTAACAGGATACGAAGAATCAGGGACTTCATTATTGCATTATTGTATTTCATCCGTCTCATATGTCGTATCACAAAGAAAGAATGAACAGGTGACGATGGCACACCTTTAAGTCTTTCAACAATCCCTTTGAGAACTTTTTCTTCTGTCTTCAGCTTCGACAATTCTGCTCCATCTTCCTCAAACGCTTTCTTTGCTTTTTCTACTTCAATTATCCGCAGTGCAATACCGTCTCGGTGTGTAGATATCTTCTTTGTCAATCTTTCTCTGGCCACTTTTCCAGCTTCCCAACACGTGTTGGCGCAATCCACCTTACCGTTATACTCATCACTTCCATCGCAACAATCTGACCACCAGAATAATGAAATATAACCTCCTCAGAACGAAGATAGTTTCACACTATATTGGAACTTCTCTCCGAGAGATTATAAGAGATTTTCTTTCGTAAACAATCGTTTAATAGCACCGATGGCTTTAATCGACCATAATAGAATCAACCTCATGTTTATTATACAGGCGGTTAAAATCAATCCAAGCAACTGATAATCTACCGAGGGTAAGTGGCAAGAACAGGAGCATTCTTCCACTTTCTGTGAAAATGCTAGTCGAAGGTGATAGAAGAACGAACGGAAAATTGACGAAGTAGATGATATTTTGGTCATGATCATGAACATCCTGAGCCAGAGCAAAAAATTTGAGAGAAATACGTACCACAAATGCCATCGTTCACGCGGGATGAGAAAATGATTAAAGGAGTATGACCCTTGTTCTGGCAGTAGAACTTTCCCTCCGGACAAGCGGATGTCCCTGAAAACCGCAATTAGCGTCAATAAACTTCGCAACAATGTAAGGTATTTCAACAATGTTGGCATCCACGTAAAGATTCAAACTCATACGAGAAATTAGAAAACAGCACACCAAGTCTTGGAAAAATATCCACTTAAACAATAAGATCAGGGAGAATTTTCGCGACAGACCTGGCTCGTCGGTTCCGTCGGGGCAGTCGCAGAAGTCATCGTTGAGCTGCTCAATCGCGAACTTACTAGACCCGTCCTTGCATCTAATTACATTCTGTCGGTAATAATCGGCGTCTTCAAGTCGAAAAATGACAGGAGAACGAAAATTCTCGATCAGTAATGCCAACTCAAAACCAAAAAAAAAAGAGATTAAGCAGAATGCAGATCAAATTCTAAAGATCCTTACCAATAGGAGAAATGCCTAGGGTTTCCCTGGAAGCTGCACAATACGCTGATCCAGCGATCAAGAGCAGACTGGCTGCAAAAAACACGAAAATATCCCCCAATCGGACCCCTTCCATCTCACCCTTCCCGATCGATTCAAATCAAAAAACGAGACGCCGCGAACATCAATGAAGTATTTCCCTCAGGGAACGGAGAGATCGCCACCGACCGTAATCAATGAGAGGACAGATTCTTCTTTTCCTGTGACGAACGAATGAGATCCAGTAATTCTTCTGCATCGAGCTTCTTCTGCGACTGAACAGATTTGAACCCGCCCTTTCTCTCCTTCGAAGAGCGGAGAGAAATTCTGACCGTCCAATTACATTCCTATGGTTACGATTAAGTTCCGGATCGTCCGGGACGTGGACAATGGACGGGACGGAATATCGTCCCGTCCGACGTCCGGAATCAGTGCAATGACGCGGACGGGACGGTTTTTTCGTCCCAGAACGAAAAAAACGCCCCGGCTTTGCCAGTTTCGTCCCGCCCGGAGAAAAACCATCCCGTCCCTAGGGAAGGACACGGTCTCGGTCTGGTTTTACCGAAAACCTAAACCTAGACCTGAAGTTCGGTCTGGTCTCGGTCTCGGTCCGGGCTCGGTCCGGTCCAGTTTTCGGTCGGTCATGTTGACTAGTCAACATTAAGTTGACTTGGTCTTCTCACTGCATCTAATGTCACCTCTAGTGCTGAAGCAGTGTTGAATGAGAATGAGAATGATAGCGAGAGAGTGACACTGAGAGAGTGCAAAGGCTGAGAGAACACCATAGGGAGAGAGTGAGAGAGTGAGAGGGCGAGACTGAGAGCGACAGAGGGAGAGAGGGAGAGAGTGAGAGATGGATAGAGGAGGATCTAGAGGGGGGAACCAGAGAGGGAAGTGAGGGGGAAGGAGAGGGAGCAGGCGAGAGGGAGGGAGTTCAATAGAGAGAGATTTGCGAGAGGGAGAAAGTGTGTGAGAGAATGAGAGAGGGAAAGAAGGAGAGCAAAAGAGAGGACCAGAGGGAGAGAGGCAGAGAGTGAGAGCAGGAGATAGGGCGACAGAGAGAGGGGGTGATAGAGAGTTGGAGAGAGAACGAGAGGGCTTGAGAGAGAGGGAGAGAGGAGGAGAGGGAGAGCAGAAGAGAGTTTGAGAGAGACGGGGAGAGGGAGAGAGGGCGAGAGAGAGAGGAAGAGAGGCGAAGAGGGAGCAGGAGAGAGGGTGAGAGAGAGGAAGAGAGGAGAGAGGAGAGGATAGGGAGTGCGGGAGAGAGGGAGACAGGAGGAGAGGGAGAGCGGGAGAGAGAGGGAGAGAGGGAGAGAGGGAGAGAGGGAGAGAGGAGGAGAGGGAGAGCGGGAGAGAGGGAGACAGGAGGAGAGGGAGAGCGGGAGAGCGGGAGAGAGGGTGAGAGAGAGAGGGAGAGAGGAGGAGAGGGAGAGTGGGTGAGAGAGAGAGCGGGAGAGAACGAGATAGAGAGAGGAGGAGAGGGGATCGGGAGAGAAGGTGAGAGAGGGGAGAGAACGAGATAGAGAGAGGGATAAAGGGAAAGAAAATGAGCAGGAGAGAGTGAGAATGGGAGCAGTGGAGAGGAATGGAGAGAGAGCAAATGAGAGAGAGAAAAAGTAAGACCGGAACAGGGGAGAGAGAGAGAGAGAGAAGAGAAGAGAGGAGGGAGAGCGGGGAGAAAGAAAGGGAGAGAACGCGATAGGGAGACGGATAGACGGAAAGAAAACGAAAGGGAGAGAGTGAGAACGGGAAAGATGGCAAAAGAGAGGAAGTGAGGGAGAGCGAACGAGAGGGAGAGTGAGACCAGAACAGAGAGAGAGAAAGAGCGGGAGAGAGAACACACAAGAGAGTGAGAGATAACAAACAGGAGAGTGAGAGATAACGAGCAGGAAAGGGAGAGACAACGAGAGAAGGAGAGAGAGAGAGAGAACGCGCAGGCAAGAGGGAAAGAGGTCAACAGAGAGAGACAGAATGAGCGGGCGAGAGGAAGAGAGGACAAAAGAGAGAGAGGGAGAGAGAACACACAAGAGAGTGAGAGAGAACGAACAGGAGAGTGAGAGATAACAAGCATGAAAGGGAGAGACAACGAGAGAAGGATAGAGAGAGAGAACGCGCAGGCGAGAGGGAAAGAGGTCAACAGAGAGAGAGAGAACGAGCGGGTGAGAGGAAGAGAGGACAAAAGAGAGAGGGAGAGAGAATGGGAGAAAGAAAGGAGGGAGAGAGGGGGAGAGGGAGCAGGTGAGAGAGAGAGTAACAGTCTTCGGTCCGGTTCTTTGTGCGAAACGGACCCAGACCGGAAGGTTCGGTCAGCCATAAAAAGGCTGACCGACGGTTTGGTTCAGTCTGATCAAACCGAACTTCGGTCAGACCGTGTCCTTCCCTACCCGTCCCTCATCCTGGACGAAATATCCTATAAAAATATTTCCAAGGTCTGATTGAGTTAATATGGATTTTTCTAAGTTTTTTTAGGGAAATATGGAAGAGAGAGAAAGCAGAGGGACATATGTACAATTACTTTTGGGCGGCATCAGTTTGGGGCCACAAAGACTTTGATGCAAAATGTAAAGGAATTGATATAGCTATTCCACGTGGCAAGATCTCAACCGTCGGAAGCAAATCCTGCGGATTTTCATCCATCCCTTACTATCCCTCCGAGACCTTCGGACATGATGGTTTTTTTGTCCGACTAGACGAAAACCGTCCCTTCCGTTCATCCTGGGACAAATTTCTGTCCCGGTTTTTGTCCAACCTCTCGGATGGGATGACTTTTTCGTCCTGGGATGAAAAAACCGTCCCGTCCGCATCCGTGTGCTATAGGTATGATGTGCAGTTATACAAGGACAAAGTTTGCCTGGCCTAAGTCCGCATCCCTGCGCTATTGTTATGAGTGGAATTTCCTTACCAAAGTGTTACGACGCTTCGGTTTCACAGATGCATTCATCGATCTCGTAGATGCTTTTATTAGAGAGAACCATTTCTCTCTCCTGATGGATGAAAATTCCACTAGTTTCTTCACGGCCACGAGAGGACTCCGGCAGGGTGATCCTATCTCACCTACCCTCTTTATATTGATGGAGGAGGTCTTCAGCCGATCGCTCACACGAGCGACCGAACAAGGCCTCATCCAACCGTACTTTACAAAGAGAGGCTGCCCGATTCTCTCGCACTCACTATTTGCTGATGATGCTATTCTATTCCTCAATGGATCTAAAAAATCCATTAAGGCATTTATGAGTGTCCGCACAGCATACGAGCAAGCTTCGGGCCAGCTCATCAATGCCTCAAAGAGTAGCTTCATAGTTGACCCTTCTGCCACTATGAAGCGCTCTGAGATACTCCAGCATTTTACACGTTACTCTCGAGGATGCCTCCCCTTCGACTATCTTGGATGCCCCATCTTTCTAGGCCCCTCTAGACATCATTGCTTTGATGCCTTGTTGGGCAAACTTAGAAAGAAACTAGAGGGATGGAAACTTCGTTTCCTATCCCCAGGAGGATGCATCCAACTTATTAGGCATGTCTTCATGAGTATACCACTGCACACTCTGGCGGTCCACTCACTATCTCTTACAGATCTCCGCTCAGTGGAATGACTATGTGCACGTTTCTTATGGTCCGGTCACCTCATGGAGGAGAATCATCATCATTGGGTTTCTTAGGAGAAAGCATGTCGGCTGACAGACGAGGGGCTTCTAGGGATCAGACGCCTCACGGACGTCCAGGACATGTTTCAAAAGAAGCTCGTATGGTGTATGCGTACCACACGCTCCCCATTGGGGAGTTTCATTTTAGCCAAATATGGCGAATGGGCCCATCGAGAGATAGATATCGAGGGCCCTCGGAGATGGCGGACGTGGTAGCGCCATTGGCTTGCGATTGCTCAGGTCACATGTTGGCATATAGGCCGATGAGAAATTAGCGTGTGGTTTGATACCTGGCATGCAGATGAGCCATCCGCTTGCCACCCATAGTTCGTACCACACCGAGAGCGACTCACAGTGGCCCAACTGCTTATGGGCAACATGCCACACCTATGGGAGCAGCATGGCCTCCCCTTAGCCACTTTACCCGAGGTCCAGAATACGACACTTGAGACTAGTTCTGACTGTGCCATCTGGACGCTCACATCTGATGGAGCCTACACATGCTGCTCCTCTTGGGAGCACTTTCGTGTGAAATTACCCATACAGCACTAGGGTCACCGCATCTGGCATTCGGCGATCCTTACGCGCGTCTCCTTCTTCCTCTGGAGACTCCTCCACCGAGGTCTTCCGACTGATGACCGAGTGATCCATATAGGTCACTCTCTCAGTTCCCGCTGCCATTGCTGTCCCACATTCCCACATACAGAGATCATGGATCATCTTTTCTTCCATAGTGAGACAACACTTGAATGCTGGCGCCAAATCACAGACCATTGGCGCCCGCGGCCTCATGCTACATTGACCCCGTTCGAGTGTTTTGGCAGGGTGTTTCTCTCGCCAACATGCTCTAAATGGAGCCCCATCCTATACATCACCATAGCTTATCTACTATGGGAGATATGGAAAGGGCGAAACTTTTCTCGTTTTGCATATTCGCCCGTGCGCCCCGCGAATATCATGGGTCGAGTCAAGTTGTGGATCAAGCCCATCCACCACCTCATTCCACCTCAAGCCGGCAGATCAGCACTCGCATGCGACCTCCTCCGATCTTGGGACATTCCGGTGACCCCTGCCCCTATCCGAATTCAGTTCCGGGTTGTTTATTGGACACCACTGCCAATCGGCATCCTTAAATTGAATGTGGATGGTGCGGCCAAAGGGAACCCGGGGCCAGCTGGGGGGGGGGGGAGGTATCCTCCGGGACCATACATGGAGCATTCTCTTTGCTTTTTCTTCTTTCTATGGCACACAGACTAATACAGTAGCCGAAGCTATGACGATACATGATGGTCTACTCCTCTGTGAGGAGCGAAACCTTCACAATATTGTCGTAGCATCGGACTCACAAGTGTTAGTCGACATGCTTCGTGTAGGTACATGCTCCCAGTGGCGGCTCCATCGTGTATGGCAGGACATCATGCGGTGCCGTCCTCGCACAACCAGCTTTCGACATCAGCTGCGAGAGGGCAACCAGACAGCAAATGCCCTCGCCAACCAAGCGGTACATGCACAAACCTCTTCTTCCATCTTTCTTTCTTGGCAGGCGCTCCCTCCGACAGCTAGGGGCTGTTATCACGTCGATCGTCTCGGCATGCAGACCCTCCGCACGTAGCGCATCCTCGCGACGACAGGCCCGCGGGAATGGAGGATTGCGTGGAACACTGGAGCTAGAGGGATGGCCTGCGCGCACCTCAGCTGAAGACCTCGCCACACACTTCATCGATACCACTTGACAGAGGCGAGGACATCTCCAAAACTACTCGCGGGGGGCTCAGGTGGGACGTCGACACGAACACTTCTCCGAGCACCTGCAAGGTATCACATATGTATCTTTTCTTTCTTCTGAACATGGGCGTGGACGAGTGGGATCCGAGTGTAATTGGGATATTTATACTCGTTCCACGCCTATAAACACTTATAAACACTCCACTTATATATAAAATCTCCTTGGGTGGCATCCAGGGCACGGATGGATCTGTCTACGGGCACAACCGTCAGGTTGGCCGTACCCGGCACCGCGTTTTTTGCCAAAAAAAAGTCTCCAGGCTTAGTCATTATTATTATCCAACTTAATGATATTTGTACTCGATATCGTTAAGTGCTTAATGATATCCAATAATAATATTAGTTTTTCACCCTAAAATTGTTATCTGTTATCAATTTATCATTATCGGATACATTGCAGCTTCTCTAGATTATGTATTACGGATGCCGTTTGTAGCATCCAATGAGAAACTAATCACTAAGTCGGCCACCATTCCCACAAGCTCCAGATCAGAGTTTACTTCTTGAACTCATTTGTGATGCATCTGATTTTGATGTATGAGCAGTATAGGGACAGAGAATGGACAAGAAGCATGTGGCCATTTATTATGTAGAAGAACCTAAATTGTTGTGCAACTGAATTAGTCATGGGAAGGGGTTACCAGCTATAATTTTTGTATTAGATAATTGAGGGACTTATTTTCTGGGTAGAAGAATATCTTTTTGATCACATTTCTATGAAACTTTTGCTAAGAAGGAGAGTAAACCTAGGTTAATAAGATGGTTTTGCTTTTGGAGGAAGTTAAAGGAAGTAGCAAACCATCTTCCTGATTCTGAATCAGATGCGTTAATGAGATGATTGTGAATGATTCTGTTCCATGATTTCCGTGACCATCATTTGATGAGTATTCATAATAAAAAATTGCCTTGTTTGTGAACATAATGAATGTTTCGTTATTAGGATAAGAGCCTAAAGAGTGAAAGTTCAATGAGAGGAATACATTCTTTGATGAATTTCACTCTTATGTTTCAGATGATCTAGAGTCTTTTTGCAAAGGAGTTGACCATATATTGAGGAGATGCGTGGTTTATGAGGAATATGAGAAGAGTTTAGAATGGTGATATTCCAATCCGAGCGGAGGTCACTTTTCTTCAAGAATCCCAGCTCCCAATGTACCTGATTGTGGATTTTGGCCCTCATTGTTTTAAGATGCTCATAATTATTATCGTCATTTTACCTAATGTCAAGCAACTTTAAACATGTGATATATGGACCAAATGACTCTGAAACTCAACTTGGATGTTGATATATTTGACTAGTGGGGTATTGATTTCATGGAACCTTTCCTAAATTCAGATGGCTTTGAATATATTTTACTATCTATTACTTATGTATCTTGGCGATGGGTTTCATACCTGCAAGGAGCAATAAGGTAGTTACTCAGTTCATTAATACACATATTAACCATATTTGGACATCCTAGAGCCATCTTCGGTGATGGGGGGTCTCATTTTACTAACTTCATATTTAATGCACTTTGAGAAATTTTGGTGTGCAGCATAGAGTTACAACCCCATACCAACCGCTAGAAAATGAGCAGGTTGAATTGTACCATAGGGATGTCAAAAGGATATTGAATAAGATTGTGTGGCATGATGTCAAAGATTTATCAAGGAAACTAGATAAGGGACCATGGGCGTATAGAACAAATTAGACACTTACTGTTATGTCTCTTCTTTAGCTTATTTTTGGAAAATCTTGACAGTTAGCTATTGTATTGGAATATAATTCCTAGTGGGCCATAAGAAAGCATAATCTCTCTTAAGATCGTGTAGCAAGTAAAAGACTCGTTTCGCTTCATGAATTACTCAAAATCCAGAATCAAGCTAATGTGAACTTTGGGATGTAAAAAACCAAAATGAAGGAATTTCATCAGAAAAGTTTATGGAGGAGGAACTTCTATGAAAATAATAAAGTATGACTATTTAATTCAAGACTTGGATTATATTCTAAGAATCTTAGATCAAGATATGATGGATCTTACTTATATCCATATTAGTTTATACAGTTTTGATGACTTACAGAAAGACAGGTCATAGCTTCAAAGGGAATGGATAAATATTCGAACCAATAAAAGAACCCCTTCACATCAAGTTGAATTACGCTAATGAAGAAGAAAAAAACACTACCGCTTCTTCTTATACATATTTCAGTTATTCATTCTTACGCTTATTTCCCTTTTATTTTATTTTTCTTTGTTATTTTTTTCAGGTAGTTATCCTTTGGAGTTATGAAGATCATCACAAAGTGACTAAGAAGTTAAACATGTGAGCATGGTGTAGAAAGAATATGAATCTCCTACAGTTTGCATGTCCTCATCATTGATTTAATTTATCTATTTGTAATTAGGAAGTCGGTAACTTTAAGTTGGGGGAGAATGATGTGATGAAAGTTTTAAGTTTTCTTGTGTTATGCCAAGTTGAGGGGTATTTATTACCATGAACTTGATCTATATTTAACCCCACCTGAGCAAATCCCTTCACTTTTGATCATAAATGAATGTGTAATAAAGTTAGGCTCGTATAGAGGATGATGATCAAGACCCAAATGAGTAAAACACTAATACTAGAGGATGTGTCACTTGTTTCTAATGAAGAGGATATCTGAGAGGGATGATGAAAAAACTGGAACCTCCAAGGCTTGAAGTAATATCGTCTCTGAATGAGTGATTGGTGCACACCTTATCTTCACCAACCTAAATTAGTTGAACCTACTCATTTTTATTATATTCTCACAGGTGAATCTTATATGAGGTTGGTGTATGAATTTCTTTAAGTTCTATGCACAAAATCTCCTTGACTTGAATCTCCTAAGCTTATCTTGAAGCTAGTAAATTTATCCTCTTAATTTATTTTATCATTATGTACCCGGAAACTTTACATTTATCCATTTAAAGGGACCCGTGTATGTATTTTCTATTATTAATATGGATAGGACTATGTCCCGAGTCTGCCTCTCCCTGTTTTTAGTGTCTTAGTGATATCTCTTTATTTGGGTTCTGCTTCCAATTTCACTCTTCATCTTATACTCTCATTCTTCCTTTCACTTTCCATTAATATGAATTAAGGCTGGATTCAAATTAATTCAAAGACTTTGATTATTATTTGGCAAATATTTAAGTAGTTATTCTTTAACATTTTGTTGGAATTGAATCACATTAATGATATGTGCCTTTGAAAAAATAAAAATAAATGAGAATAATCTATGGGGTTTTGTCTATTCTGTTTTGTCTTTCTTCATATTATTTCCTTATTGATGAATTTTTTGACAACTCCCATAGACCTAATGGTTAGACTTATGTTCCTATTTTTCTTGAGAATATTCCCCTTTCCTTTTAAAAAATTGGTAGTAGTTTATCAGAAGTAGCATTATCCCCATGCACATTTTTGTGTATTCACTTGATGGAGATTTATTCATTATTATGTGAGCTTCAAGTTAATCCCATTTTCATGTCTCGTTTAAGTTCATTGAATGAAGATTTATTCATTATTATTCAGATGTGATGTTTAAAATGGAGTATGTTAATACATGAAATGATCAAGTAATTATGATGAAATCATAATACATGGCCCATTGATCTTTAACTATGTGTTTTTATTATTCTTATTCAAATTATACTTAAGATGGACATCAAATATATATGGATAAAATTACTCTATCTAATGTCACTCATATGATGAGTATGGTCGATCTCAAAACTATCGAGGAAGAAACCAACTAATAAATAGTGGGTGATCTCCTATCAGTTGGTTCGTAGAAAGTTGATTACGTCATGAATGTTATCTTACCTGATTCTTAAGAAAGTTGATTACGTCATGGTTGTTTACGTGGTCCTTGGACCTGAGACATTAAAGACATATGGTGGATGGATGGTTGTACTTTGATTATAACTTACAAGTTCCTACTCATAGATTTCCAAACAGTATTATCTTGGATGCATCAAGAAGTCATAAAGATATTTTAGTGGTTGGTATGGGATCGCCCACCCTCAATATAAGAGGAGATATCTCAAGGAAGATGATTCCATGTAGTTCTAGGCAAGAGTTCTCTAATGATTTCCAAAAAAATTAGTACAAACGCAAAGGACTGATTGATAAACCAAAATTAGGGTTATAAATGTCATTAAAGTCTTATGGTTTAAGAAAAAAATATTATAACTTTACTTTTGAGCTTATGGCGAGAAAGGGTTGAATCGGTGAAATTTTAGTTTTAATATCTATTTTTTTATTTTTATATTTATTTCAGGAATTAAATTTAATTAATAAAATGAAACTAGTGATTAATTAAAAAAATCACAGGTTTTATTCAAATTTGATAGAGCAAATTATAATTGAAAATACTAATTAATTCTAATTTAAATACCTTCTTTAGCGCTTCACCGAGTGATAGTTGATGGAGATAGACATGAGTGGAGTAAATCAGACAAAAGAGACATCGTGATGATTGTGATGGAAATGATGGTGGGTACATATTGACGAGTGACAAAGCAAGGGTGAGTGATGATGATTTTACCACGTTGGTGTGAAAGAGATGTTGGTGGATACACGGGTGATTACCAGTGGAGTTGGAGGTGCCCTGGATGATAGTGGAAACCTAGGCTATGGACAATGATAAATTAGGAAAAGGATGAAGTTATGAGTTAGAAAAAAGGCAAAGATCATACTAACCTCATTTCATAGACTTCATTATATATTATGAATATATTCTATTAATGAATGACTAACAAGATTGAGAAAGTGTGTTTGGCTTATTGGACGCATTTATTTCCATCAATACACATATGTTAATTGACGATGACAACATCAAAAGGCGTCACTTGATCCATCACAAGCTGGAGAAAGAACCGATTTTATTAATTATTATATATGTCGATATATTTAAGGATAATTTTGGCATATAAAAGGTTATTAAACTCTTAGATTTAATTAACAAAATGGATATGTAGGCATAGAGGATCACACACAACTTTTTTGATGCTGGTGGGTGATAAGCCTAAAAATGTACGTAAAATATGTCGTTGTCTGGGCTTTTAGACTTATGCAATAAAATTTATAATTTCCCTTAATCACTAAATATGAATATAGAGCAAGTAAGGGGTCGAACCACAGGGAGGCAACAAATGAGAATTTTTATCCAATTTTAATAAATTAATTCAAGAATGAATTAATTTTGCAATTAATAAATCTTAATTATCCTCAATAATATTCTTTAATTAATCAAAATTAAGTAAAACTTAATTTTGGTTTTTTAATATTTCTGTCATAAAATTCAAGATAGGAAATTTATAATTTTAAGCTCAGATTAATTGAGATTATTAATTTCCCAATTATTATAAATTTTAAAATAATTTTATGAATTAAAATTGGGAATTAAATAATCAAGAAAGAGATCTTTAAATTGGAGTTCAAGATAGATGAATTTTCGATTCAAATTTTATTTTTAGGTTTTTTATATATTAAATTAAATTCCTAAACAATAAAAATCGAAATCTAGAGAGAGAAACTAAACAAATTAACCCAGAGAGAGAAAGTGAAGAAATTGTAAAAAAAAAATTGAAATCCGACCCTAAATCAAAAATCTAATGAAGCAGAAATATTTTAAGTTGGTGTAGAATTAAGGATCAAAAACTAGATCTTGAATCAGAATCAAAATGAAGTGCTAATCTTATTCAAAACAAACTTCTAGGGCATGTACATTTCGCCCATGCCTTGGCATTTTAGAATCGTTCAAGAAGATGATTGAAATACAAATCAGAGACTTAAAAATTTGAGTTCAGAAGCAAGATCTGTCGACTTCAAGAATCCCTCCTGTGTCCTTCCTGGCCAATTGCTTGGGGGAGATCATCCAAAAGTGAATTTAGCCCTTTTCCAGACATCCATTTAAAGATCCAACCGTCTGGATTGTAGAGGAGGAAAAGGCGAACCTACCCTCAAAATTTCAGCCCAATCGGACTTGTAAATCTCAAGATATCAAGGTTTTAGTGAGGGTAATTTTGAGCCATTGGATCTCTTGAATTTGCTTAAAAATCGGATTTATTTGGTTGGCTGGGTTGATTTCCTCATTTTCCCCATCCTCGGATTGCGTGCAGGCTTCGTTGTCCGCGTCGGCTGCTCGTCATTTGAACTGCTTTTAAAAAAAACACAAAAAGACAAAAAAGAACTTTTGTTCTCGGTATTTAAATGCCACGTTCTTCTCTCTCTCTTCTGCCGCTATTCTTTTCTCTCTCTTCTCTCTTTTATATTATTTAAATCATAGCCTTTAATGTTGACTATTCCTCTCTCTCTCCTCTCTCTATTTATTATATAATAATAAATCATAGGCGCTATTCTCTTCTCTTCTTATTCCGCACCCGTTATTTTTGACCATTCTTCTCTCTCTCCTCCTTCTATAATAATAATAAAAAAATATCCGGCGCTATTCTCTCTCTCTCCTCCGCTCATTCTCTCTCTCTTTTCTCTCTCTCATTTCTTATTTAATAAATACTAGTGTGGCCCGCTCGCAATGCTCGCTTGGAGTGGACCCAAAGGAATAAAAAATGATTGGTTTCGACAATGTCAGCCGTAAAATGATGTACTAAGGAATGATTAAATGCTCGGATTTCGTAGAGATAATTCTTGAACTTAGAAGATCACATAGTGCGACATGCAAATTGCACCTACCAAGTGCGACAACGGAGGGAATCCCTCATTATTCAGAATTTCTTACATATGGTAAGGGTTCTTCAACCATTGAAAGGAATGAATTCAGCAGCAGAGCAGCTCTCAAAGAACTCTGTTGCAATTCTGCAAGAACAAAGGAACACCCAAAATCAGGAAAACCAATAGATTTCCCTTGCGTAGAAGCATGTTTGACAGGAAAGGGAACAACGAACAAATGGAGATCAATATGGAACGAAATGATAAAAAATGCGTCGTTGTGCACGACAAAATAACCGCAACGCCATATTTGCGCCATTGTTCTCAACTCATCCCAATTACTCTTTGAATTATCATCTCAAAGAATCATCAAATGGGACAGGGGCATCACCTGGAATTAAGAAGAAGGGAAAGAAACGGGACGAACCAAATGCGATGCGCTGAACAGAGGAGCCATATTTGCGCCATAGATCTCTACTCATTGCCATAAATCTCTGCTCGCCATATTTGCGCCATAGAGTTAAGATCGCATTTGCGCCATAGATCTCTACTCGTCTCAAAGAATCATCAAATGGACCACTGGCAGCACATAAAATTAAGGGAAAGGGAATCGGAAGGGGACAAACCAGATGCGATGCGCTGGATTGAGGAGCAATCACCGTCGGGTCGATGAAGACCTAAGATCGTAGTTTTGAGGACCCCTACCTCGGCACCAGATCAGTTCTGAAAGAAGTCCGCTGAAATTCTGCAAGAAACAGATCGATGAAGATCAGAAGAACACCCGAAATCGGGGAAAACTGACAGATTTCCCTTGCGTAGAGGTATGTTAGGGAGGAAAGAAAGCAACGAACATATGGCCATTCGTAGAGATCAAAATGATAGAAAAACACGTCGTTGTGCACAGAAAAGAAAACCGCAACGCCATATTTGCGCCATAGATCCCTACTCATCCCAAGTATGCTTTCAAGAGTCATCTCAAAGAAGCATCATATGGGTCACGGGCAACACATAGAATTAAGAATTGCAGGGAAAGAAATGGGACGAACCAGACGCATGCGCTGAATAGAGGAGCAAGGAGGAAGAAGACGCAGGGAGGAGCAATCGTCGGCGCATGCTGAGTACCCCTACCTCGGCACCATAGCATTTGCCATAGAACTCCGCTGCAATTCTGCAAGAGATAGATCGAGGACGAACATAAGTACTCCCAAGATGGGGAAAACCATGTTGAGTAATTTATGTATTATTTATCACCCTGTGGGTTTGCTTGGTTCGTTGGTTGTAGGTGAAGGAGGTGCAAATAATGGAAGAGCCCTCCTCCGTACGATGTTATTTTTTCTTGAAGATATTGGTCGAAATGATGTATATCTTTGTGACGTTGATGGCGATCACTTCCTGTAAGATAAATTTAAGTTGTGTTGAGTTTGGGATATCATGGCAATAAGAGGTGGAGAGCGAGTTAGGGAGTGTACCTGAGAGTGGAATTGAGAATGGAGATTCTCATTGGAAAATCTCTGTGTAAACGACATTAGTCACGTGCGAGCGGTTTGCGCCGCCATCGCAGTACACGATTCCTGCTGGACCGATTCGTGTTCTTGAGAGGGCAAAATAGAGTTGGCCATGGGTGAATAGCAGATTCGGTAGATACAACCCCATTGTGTCGAGAGTCTGTCCCTGGGATTTATTAATTGTCATTGCAAATGCAAGTCGAATTGGGAATTGAAGGCGCTTGAATCGGAATGGAAGCCTTGACTGAGACGGGTAGAGCGCAATCCGTGGTAGGAGATGGACTTCACCATAGAATTTACCTTGACTGAGGATACTGACTTGCACCATTGTTGTAAAAAAGCAAACCACTCGCAGCCTAGTCCCGTTGCACAGGCCTTGTAATGTGTTCAAGTTTCGGATAAGGATTACGATGCACCCGATCTTGAGGCGAAGTTTGTGGAGCGGCATTGTTGCATCGTCAATTGTGTTTAGAAACTCTGTTGGATACAGTGATTCGTTATTGACTTCGCCAAGGGGGATTTCATCGAAGATTAAGTACTCCATTGCCTCGCCTGGGAAGACATCGAGCACCATGTTGTTGACTGCAACCACATCTTCGTTCAGGGGGGTTAAAATTGTTTTTGATAGCAATTGACTGTCGGCATCTTCAAAGTAACCATAAACTTGGGTAATGAGATCGGAGAGAGAGGAGACGCGGCGGATGTCATTTGGGAGATAGACATTTGGGCCAACCCGTCCTTCTCCAACAGCAAGTAAGAACTCGCTCCATGCTCGGTGGTCTAGCGAAACGCGAACATTTGTTTTGAGCCAAAAAATGGAGCAATGGCGCCACACATCACTGCGGTTGAGGGCTGAGTTGACGATCATTGCGCGTGAGCCTTTATGTATGACTGGAAGCATTTGCCTGAAGTCGCCTCCCATCACAACAACTTTGCCGCCGAAAGGAATGTTTTCCAGATATGGGTCGGCTGTCTTCATCAAATCATGAATACTTCTATCAAGTGTCTCATAAACATGGCGGTGCATCATTGGAGCTTCGTCAACTATTATAATACTTGCTGACAGAATTTGGTGGCCAATCATTGAATCAGGCGAGAATCCACATGTTGAGACGTGAGTTACCGGGATAGGAATCTTGAATGTAGAGTGCAACGTTCGCCCTCCTTCTAGGAGGAGCGCCGCGATACCACTTGTTGCAGTCGTCATTGCTGAGAGGCGAGAGGCCTTTATCTTTGCAAGAATAGCAGCGTAGAGAAACGTCTTACCAGATCCACCAGGCCCATCAACAAAGAAGACATTCCCCTCAGCACGTTTCAGCGATGCAACGGCTTTGAATACAGCGTCGTAAAGTTATCTTTGTTCTTCATTTAGCATGCCTTGTAGGTGTTCTGCACTAAGGACTGCATTCTCGTTGGTGTTTCCATGACTTGGCCTATTTATGTCATCTATTGGTTGAACTTGGACGCCTTGGGGTAATCCTGGTTGAACTTGGACGGCCTGTTTAAACGAATGTCCTCTGACATTGGTTCGAGGTACTTTCTGAGAAGCATAAGTGGATTGGAGATTTCACAGTAGAGCAACATCATCGCATAGAGGTCACGAACTTGACGGGGAGAAGCGACACCTGATGCCATTGCGAGATCATTGTCAAACTCAGCATCAGAGTGGAGTAGGTCGCGAGCAGCTGCAGCTTGCTGATATGTGTCGTAAACAACACCAGCCACGGTGCGTAAATCTGCGTAACATGTAGCTCCTGGTACATGATGAAGCATCAATCGGAGGTAGTATCGAGCACTGTCGCGAGGGCACACAAAGTGCACCCTTCCAATGCATTGTTGTCGTTGACGTCGTGTCCACCGTCGGGCAGAATCGTTCCACGTGTAATACGAAGGGAAGTCGCAATACAACATTTGCTTGGCTAGATTATCTTGCGGATGCTCACGGTTGTAAAGCATCCACTCTGTGAGGGGCGTGCGCTCAGACCTATCTATGACTTCAGTAATTGTTTCTCCTTCTGCGTACACCACTGTTTGCATATTCTCGTCGTGAACTTGTAAGGCAAAAACGGTTGGATACATTTTTTGCATACTGATTTCGTAGATTCGCCAGAATGCCTCTGATGCAGATACGTATCGTGCGTCTAGATACTGTTGGGCTTCATCTTGTGGATTATTTTGAGAATTATTGCCAATGCCGAAGTCTGTAATAGCGGAAGTTGGAGAAACTCTTGCTTGGATGCGATCGTGGCCCTTGTAGACATACTTGTACAGATACTTCACTGACTGAATGGAAGAGCAGATTTCCACGTTAATGTGACAGTTGAATGCCTTGCATAAATATTTATTGTATGGAACAACCCAGCGATTATCAATGACATGAGGACCCTTCTGGATGGCCCGGCCGTTATTGCGTCGTAGGTAGAGAGGGTACCCATCATTGGTTACTTGGGTGGAGTCAACGAATTCTTTGGGGAACTTCTTGGAGCACTTTTCTTTCTTCATACATGGACATTTTGGGTTTGCAGAACCTCAAGGGCCGTGGATCATATGTGTTGTGACACAGTCGAACAAATCCTTGTCGCTGGGATCTGGTATTTCAGCGCACACTATCTTATCAATGTCCTCTGGGGTCTTCGGCTTGTATTGAGCGTCCAATACCCACAACATGTGCGCGTGAGGGAGGCCACGTTTCTGAAATTCGACAACGTACACACGACCATTTACTTTGCTGAATACTTCCTTGTCGATTATCAAATGGAGGAGCTCCTTAAGTTTCAACTGGAAAACACGACAACAAAGATCGAATTGATCTTGTGCCTTCTGGCAAGGTAGTAGAGATTGTGTGATATCAGGCCATTTTAGATTGCAAGTCATTGTGATAAATAGATCGGGCTTCCCCATCTTTCTGACGATGGCCATAGCGTCCTGGTACAACCCTTGCATGTAGCGTGGGCCACTTGTAAAAGAAGGCGGGAGAATGATCATCCTCCCCGCTGGCATAACAACATTGTCTGTGGCGACTTGATCAACCAACCCTCGATAGAGACTCGAACGCAACGTTGACTGGTTGCATCGAATCCAATGTAATCGTGATTCTTCAAATTTTGCGTAAGCATCCACAACATATTCTTGAAAAAGCCTGCCAGAAAGATGAAGCACTGTTGAAGAGTCATGAACCATGAAGTGGTAGGCATAGAATTGATTCATTGTCACATGGGCGCTTTCCTTTAGCTGCAGGCTCCACCCTGGACTACCGTAGGGAAATAGCAACACAAAGTGGAGCGGATCATAATATCCGTTCAGCTGA
The DNA here is from genome assembly GCF_029677425.1 of Wolffia australiana. NCBI lineage: Eukaryota > Viridiplantae > Streptophyta > Magnoliopsida > Alismatales > Araceae > Wolffia > Wolffia australiana. The sequence goes on along the minus strand of NC_135835.1, from coordinate 15,436,894 downwards.
TTAACGAATTGCAGGCCTCCACCACGCTTGCGAAGAACAATGCTGCGCCTTCCGTCTCCTTCATGTCCATCGCCAGTCATAAGAACAGCAATTTCAGAGGCGTTGGGTTGATCATAACGTCTATCCGGGATGGAAGGCTCTCCAATCCGTAGCTCGAATTCTTGGGTGGATGCGGTGAGCAGTGCTTGTTCGTTGTTTGCTTGGAATTGAGTAACAAATGGGTTGGCCACATGTAGACAGTGCTGGATCTTTTCAAGGATGCTGCGATGTAAATCAGGGAAGATTGAGCATCGTCGTTCTATTTGATAGTCTGTGTTGTAGATGTAGATTTGAGCAAAAGAGGGAGCATGACCAACAGGGGGCAACAAAGCATTTGAAATCTGATGGTAGACAGCACCTTGGATTCGATAAGTGTACACACCGGCACAATTGTCGGCGAGGGTACGGTCAAAATTTGCACCGCTTGATGTGAAACTGAAAGCTGAATTATAAGCTCGAATGAAATTGCGGTAGTGTTTTGACTCATTTGTCGTGCCCTGAAGCAGCTCGAGAAGCAATGATGGCGGCCTGGGGAATGTTGGCAATGTGAATTTACCATCCCTACAACATAAGTGGAACACAGGGTTTTACTGACTTGTACCAGGTTTGCGTTCTTGTATCCAAAACTTTGCGTCGCACGAAGCACATGGTGCATTCATGACTCCGAGGAAATGTGGTTGAACATCTTGCACATTGCGGGTAGCGGCGAGTAGTGTATTCACATTTGTTGATCTCGTTGATCGAAGATATGCAATTCTTTCGGCCCGACGGTTGCCACTGGTAACGGTTGACATTGTGAACCTACTAAAAGTCTTGAAGATTAGGCAGAGGGGAAGATAATTAAATGGAGTACGGGAAAGGGTGTAGAGACATAATAGAACCGGGGAGGAGCGCTAAAGTAGTAATTTGTTTTTCCTGTTGACAATTAATTACCCAGTGAGATGAATCTCATTTTCTCCACATTTCCTAAAGAAAAGAGTTGGCAAATGTGTGCCGAACATTTATTCGGGTGGGGGGAAACATCATAAGCCGTTGGTACAGTTCCAGAAGAAAGATAGATTCGAAAATCAATAAGTCTGACATATATTCGAAATCTCGTAATGTAGATTAAAAATTCAGCAGGGTAGTGAAATTTGCATTTATGAAAACTTACCAGGCCTTTTAAAATAGTTTTATTCATCGAGCAAATGTAGTCCATTAAAGAGGATAATACGTAGTCCCAATTACTGGCCTGGTTAATTGCAAATGCGGAAGATTCTACACCATGTCCAGCGAAGTACCTATTTGGAATTGAATGCATAAAAGTAGGCAAAAGAGGCAATAGATATGAAAGTCTTTTGAATCAGAAAATTTATAGTTGGAATTCCAAAGCAAGAAGGCCCAACAGCAAAATTACTTTCTTGCATGATTGAGTACGCCAACAAAATGTAAGGTAAAATTAGTGTACTCATATTAAAAATTCAGCAGGGTAGTGAAATTTGCATTTATGAAAACTTACCAGGCCTTTTTAAATAGTTGTATTCATCGGGCAAATGTAGCCCATTAAAGAGGATAATACGTAGTCCCAATTACTAGCCTGGTTAATTGCAAATGCGGAAGATTCTACACCATGTCCAGCGAAGTACCTATTTCGAATTGAACGCATAAAAGTAGGCAAAAGAGGCAATAGATGTGAAAGACTCAGCCAATCAGAAAATTTATAGTTGGAATTCCAAAGCAAAAGGCCCAAAAGCAAAAGTACTTTCTTGCACGATTGAGTACGCCAACAAAATGTAAGATAAAATTAATGTATTCATATTAAAAAATAAGCAGGGCAGTGTAATTTGCATTGAAATCTTACCGGGCCTTTTTCAATAGTTGTATTCATCGAGCAAATGTAGCCCATTAAAGAGGATAACACGTAGACCCAATTACTGGCCTAGTTAATTGCAAACGCGGAAGATTGTACACAATGTCAGCGGAGTACCTGTTTGAAATTGAACGCATAAATGTGGGTATTATTCTGGATGCGCCATTTCGCCTATCTGGCACAGCCGCATGGATGCCAACACGATGATGATTTTCATTTAACTAATTTGAAGAAAGTAACTAAAAGGAATTATGAGATGAATGTCCGCGTGAGACTTCAAATTAAAGCAGTTGTCTAGAAATGATAATCTGAAATTCTAACTTAGGCGATGAAATCATGATTTGAAAATTGAAATGTACTCACAGCCATCTAGAGTAATCTTGCAATAAACTTGCAGCAGTTTATCCATGATAACGACGATTGATTCTAAAATCGAAAAAAAATGAGGAATAATCAAAATAATTGACAGAGATAGGAGGTATGATAGCTGTTTCTCGGTTTCCTGATTTCTTTGGAGAGAATATATGACGTAGAAGAATGAAGACTTAAGAGAGTCGGAAGATTTACCACGGCGAGGCGATCGAGGGAGTGAGCGAGCGATTCTTGGATGATTGGAGGGCTCCTCTGAGCACGGAGGCTACGGCGTTTGCCTGGCCATTGGGGGTTTCGCTGGCGATGATGGCTTCTGCCGGCCGATCCGCAGGCGCTTCCTCTGCCATTGTACATGGATGTGAAGAGAAAACTATTGTTTTGCATGGCAGAGTAATTAGATTTTCATTGGAGTACCAATTCGTCGGTGGGAGGAGAGGATTGCGATACCAGATTGCCATAAAACACTGTAAGCACATGGGTAATATTCTGTATGTGCCATTTCGCCTAAATGGCATGGCCGCATGGATGCCAGCACGATGATGATTTTCATTAGATTAATTTAAAGAAATTAACTAAAGGGAATTATGAAATGAATGTCCGCGTGAGACTTCAAATTAAAGCAGTTGTCTATAATTGATAATCTGAAATACTAACTTAGGCGATAAATTCTTGACTTGAAAATTGAAATGTACTCACGGACATCTAGAGTAATGTTGCAATAACCTTGCAGCAGTTTATCCATGATAACGGCGATTGATTCTAAAATCGGAATCAAAATAATTGACAGAGATAGGCGATGTAATAGCTGTTTCTCGGATTCCTGAGTTCCTCGGAGAGAATACATCACGTAGAAGAATGAAGACTGAAGAAAATCAGAAGATTTACCACCGGCGATGCGATCGAGGGACTGAGCGAGCGATTCTTGGCCGTCGGATATGGCTTTTGCCTTGTTGTTGTAGGATTGGAGGGCTCCTCCGAGCACGGAGGCTATGGCTTTTGCATCGGTATTGGGGGTTTCGCTGGCGATGATGGCTTCTCCCGGCCGATCCGCAGGCGCTTCCTCTGCCAATGTACATCTATAAAACTCAGTCCCTAGATAACTGCCGACGGATTGAAAACATACGAACAGAGACTATTTGACGGAATGAAAACTCAATGGAGACAATTTTACCGAGACAAACGCTCCAATAGAGACTCCGATTGTGTTCAGCGGTTGACAAAGGCGGAACATCGCACAAAATCTCTTGCAGATCTAGCGATAACCGAAAAACTGAGATCAATCGATACCTGCCTACAGATTGGAAACAGACTAACGTAGAGAATACAACGGAATATAGTCAATTTAACTGAGAGAAAATGCTCTAATGGATACTCCAATTGCATTGGTCGTTTACACTAAAATCAACGCGAATAAAAATCTCTCGCATATCGATTTTTAGTCGCAGAAATTTGAAGTCTCTATGACATCAATCGATACCTGCCTACCGATTGAAAACAGACGAACATAGACAATTTGACGGATTGAAAGAACACTGATCGCAAAAGATCGAGAAAAGAAGGAGATAGACGGCAGAAGAAAATCGCAAAAATAGAAATAAGAACACTGATCTTCTTGTTTTACTTTTTTGAATTTTTTCGATTTTTTTTCCTGCTTGATCGGTCGTGTTTCGTGGAAGTTCATGTGGAGTGTGCGCAGATTTCCAGGCGGAGACGGATTCGGAGCAGAGCGGACAGAGAGAAGATGTGGACAATATCAAGGAATCGGGGCAGATTCCGTTGGCGATGCCCTCTGATACGTTGAAAGAAACGGCTGAGTCCGCTGCGGTGCGGGATAATCGGCCCAGCGGGGATGGGGATGAGCATACCACTGGGGATGGGGATGAGCATATAAGAACACAGTACGGTTAGAAATAAGAACACTATTCTCAACCAAAAATTACCAAAAGTTCGAGAAAAGGAGATAGGCGGCAGAAGAAAATCGCAAAAATTACCTAGACTCGAGAGAAGAGGCTGTCATGCGAGAGATGGGAGAGATGGGAGCTCGATCGAGAAATGCTGTTTTTTGTTCTGAGGAGAAGTTTGATCCGAGAAGAAGAGGCTGGGAGCGGGAGAACAGGAGATTTGGAGATTTGGGGAGCGGGAGAAACGAATCGAAAACCCAAAGCGTATTGGTTTTTTCTCTCTCTTCTCTCTCCCTCTCTTTCTTCTCTCTCCAACTCTTCTCAGCCAATCAGAGGCCAGAAGGGCACACTAATTTGCTTTATAGTTATAGAGATATCCCTTCATTCGCCTGAATTTCGGGCGAATGACGTGGATATTCATAAATAAATATTTAAATAGATTTTAAATGCGAAATAAATAATATATATGTTATTTAAATATGTAAAAAATCATTTCTTGGCTAAATAATGGTCAGAAAAATATATAAAAATAGTGGAAAATTCTAAAAAATCATGAGATCACTTACTGACCTTAAACCAAGCAATTAAAGCTCTGTAAGAAATAATTCTTCACTGAAATGATGTTAGATTCCATGTAAAAAATGATAAAAAATCTGAAATAATAATAAAATGAGAGATTAACTGATTTATCTTTATTTTAACATGATAACATGAAAATAAAATCATTAAAACACATAAATAGAGTGTAAAATTCATTAATTAATCATATTAATTTGCAAGTTATCAGTGGGATGTATTTTATGAAATGTTTTCCGGGATAGGGAATTTCAATAAATCTTCTCCAAGGAATTCTTGAAAAATTTCCTAGTGGGTGTAAATAGAGATCGCACAATTATTTGATACCCATGCGAGTCATTGTTAAGTCCCCCACTTGCTTCTCTTGATCTTCTTGAGCGTTGCTTCTATTGAGACCAGATGGTGGAAAAATCCTCGGGGATATCTGGTGACGCAGTTCAAGGGAATGAAAACAAGATCTATTACTCTAATGATCATGTGGATACATCTATTGAATGGGCATTTGAACGGGTTGATGAAACTCATCCGAAGAACTGAAAAAACTGTGGAAGTCTTTTCACACCAGGTGATGTGATCATTTATGTTTTTAAAAAGCAAATACACCAAACCCAACACCACCTTCACTCTTTTTGAGCCATACACTCATTCTCATCTTTATTCACCTTAGGGTAGATATGAGCTTTATCGCTCCCAATATCATTGATACACATTTGATGTCCCATAATTATTACTCTTTACTTATAGGTAGTAGGAAAGTTATTGGAGATTTAAATAATTGAGTTGGAATAAGGTATGAGAAGAGTGATCCAGATAAGGAGACATGGGAGAATAAATTTGAACTATGACATCATTATTTAGTATTCGAATGCACAATCAATTTTGATTCAGTATTCTAAAAAAACACAACCAATTTTTGCTTCAGTACTCTACTGCATAGTTAATTTTGGATTATCAATAAAAGATACAAAACCCAACACCAACTTCACCCTTTTTGAGTCATTCATCCATTTTCTTATTTCTTTACCCTTAGGGTAGATATGAACCTCATTGCTCCTAGATTCATTTATGAATATTTGATGTTTTATAATTCTGACTTTACTTTAAGGGAGGATGAAATATATTGGGGATTTCAAGCATTGAACATGCATAACATGTGAGAAGAGTGATCTAGATAGGGAGATGTGCGAGTGAAATCTTGACAATACTAATGATTGATGAACCCAAAAAATAGAGTAAAATTACATCGTTATTGAATGGAGTTTAATCAATAAAATTTATAAACCGATACCCACATAAATGTATTAAATAAAGTATGAGTACAGATCATCTCCATAGGGAACAGATCTTAAGGAGAAAAATATCTCGATATGGTGATTTTAAGAGGATAAGGACTACGTATAGGTTAAGAGATAATGAAAATATGAAGATGGTGAGATGAGACGTGGATAATAACTATTTAATAAGAATGAGATGAATATTACCACAAGTGGTAGATAGTGGAATGTGAACAAAGTGAGTGAAGATGAGAGAGTGGGATAGAGGTAAATGTGAAGAGGTGATGATAAGAAAAGATCCTGAATAAGATGATATGATAAAAATATTTAAATTAGGGTTTATGAGTTAAATCAGGGTTTGAAGAAAAGACATTATGGAGATTATGGTACGGGACGTAGTGATAAAGGTGGTGGATATGGGAGATGAGTGAGGAAGAGATGGAGGAAGTTAGAGGTCTAGGGTTTATTAGGTGAATATAGAGGGATACATGGCATATATGGCACATAATGTAGAAAGTAGATGACACATGTAGTAGGTGGTAAATGATGATAGTCGATAGTGATGATGAAACACATATGAATATATCAACCTCCCTACTTCTCTATTGACCTCCTCCAAGCATTCAAGACATCAAGAACACCCTAGATGGACCTTCAAAACCTCACTCTCTTTCAATCTACCTCTCTAGGGTGAAGTGAGTATAAATATATCTTTAAAATAGGATAAAGTAGAACCATACAGATGGATAGAGGACATAAAGATGAAGCTACTATTAAAATTTCAGCTTGATTGGCGTTCTCTATTGTCAGATATCAAGCTCTGAGGTTGGATGACTACTAGTCGTTGATTTAATTGAATTTTTCTCTCTTCTCCTCCTCGTCAGTGCCGTCATGTCATTTTTAGGAATTTTTCTTTATCAATGAACTAAATACAATGGTTGGTTTGGGTTCATCCCCATGATCCTGTTGGGTTCTAGAGACCTAGATCTGGATGAAAAATTCAAAGCTATGCGCAGCGGAAGACATTTGTAAAATCGCACGGCATCGATAAAATCATTGAAATGAGGAAATTGTGCACAGATCACATCCGTGATTTCTTGGATCCTAGAATGAGATGAGTTGAGCTGCTCACGTGTGCAGCCTCTAGATGTATCCACGTGGTCCTCGGCACGTCGGATCTCCTCCTTCTCATTGACAAGCCCTGTTCAATCTCCACTGTCGTCGTTACGTCATCCCGATCACATCGGGTGTGGAGAGGGGGTGTAGGAGAAGGGAGAAGAAGGGGAATACCCCTGAACAATTCTGGCGTGGGTAAATTTTGTTCAGGGCCTTATCCTATTTATTCTAAGTGGGTATTTTTCATAAAAACCCCAAAACTTAAGTATATCTTCCGATGTCTAAAATACCATTTCTGTGTGACCGTCTAGACCCATGTATCAGTCTAGCTAACAGCTCTAGTGGCCCGATAACCTTTATTGGCCTTCAAAATTAACTAACTATATCATGATATAGATTAATTAACGTTGGATTGATTTAACCAAATCCACAGGTTGAGTCTCCAACACGTGGGATGCCAAGCTACACCTCGTGCTCTAGAAGATACAAAGGAGTGCGTATCGACTCACTCATGGAACCCGTTCATCATCAGTTACCATGTACGTATAATCCCTCATCCACTTGACATTCCTTGGATGACTTAGGGTATGGTCAACTGTCAAACCCTAATCTGTCATCAAAATTAGTACTGATGCATTGTGAAATCATCAGAGAACTCTTCTCTGATATTTCACTACCGTTGCCAAGGATTTCATCGCATCATTTTCCCTGAGGTGCCACCTCTTATACCAAGGGTGGACAATCCCATCTTGACCACTCAATCATCTTTGTGAATGTCTTGATGTACCCGAACTAAGACTATTTAGAATCCCATGATTAGGGACGCGTAGGTCATAGTCAAAGTACAACTATCCATCCACAAGACGTCTTTGGTGTCTCAGGTCTCATGACCATTTACACAACCATGATTTGAATCAACCTAATTTACAGTTCAGTATAATACCATACATGGATTTGTACGGATCAATTCATTGAACTCTTTCCACTAAAGAGAACACTATCTATCCTTAGTGTCTCCAAAGTAATGGCTATGGGAATGGCCATACTCATCATATGAGTGAGGCTAAATAGTGTTATTCTATCCAGATACTTCGATGTCCTTCTTGTGTATCCTTTGAATATGAATATTTAGAACACATGTTTAAAGACCATTGATCTTCGTATTACGATCTCATCATAATTCACTAAGTTCGATCATGTATTCATGGACTTCATTATACGGGAATGGCCATACTCATCATATGAGTGAGGCTAAATAGTGTTATTTTATCTAGATACTTCGATGTCCTTCTTGTGTATCCTTTGAATATGAATATTTAGAACACATGTTTAAAGACCATTGATCTTTGTATTACGATCTCATCATAATTCACTAAGTTCGATCATGTATTCATGGACTTCATTATAAGCATCACACATGCACTATAATGAATATGTTCCATTAATGAACATGGAACGAGATGTAGAATGTGTGATTGGCTTGCCGGCCACATATATTTCCATTAGATCCATGATCAATTGTTGTGCCATGTGTCGCTTCCTGAAAACAGACAAAAAATAAAGGCATAATGATTATAATAATAATAAAATTAGAAAAAGAGTGAGTGACATGACTGTGCATCAGCACATGCCATGTTTATGCATTTTTAATAAAATCTAATCAAATAAGGGCATGTTCTCACGATGTGTCTCATGACATGTCAATCTCACCATCATTTTTTACCATTCAAAGTATTTTAATATTGATTTTTTAATGATTTTTTGGCCTTGTTCCATGCGCACATTTATTGTGCAAAAATGGCTCATTTCTTTCAATAGGCCACGTCCTCCATGCGATTAAAATAGTAGGAGAAAGATTCATTAGTCATTAATGTCATTTTGACATGTCTATTCATGATGTCTTGATGATATTATTAGTTTTTAATGGCTAGGTTACACCGCAAAGGGGGGTGAATTAGGCTTTTTGAATTTTATTAGTTTAAGTTACTCATGACAATATGGTTTTATACCAATCTAGAGTAGGATGGTTGAAGGATATTAAAATGTAAATATTTATACAGGTTATGGCTAGTCCTTTACTTGTGTTTGTGGATATCTTAGTCAGAGCTTTTGAAATTCTTAACCCAAGTTCAATGCCCCCCAAACAAAAACACTTGGTAAAAGGGAATACAATAGATATCGTTGAATATTTTGACGTCCTTAGCCCCTAAAGCTTTATAGGATGTGTGAGTCCTCCACCTTCTCACAGGTTGCTCTTTCCTTGGCCCACGTAGCCTAGTCTAGATGATGTCCATAATCTTCTAAACTTTAATGAGAAGTCAAGTCATATCAAACAAACTCTCAAACATATATCAATGATTTTCAAGTGTTAAGCACAAATATTTGATAGATAACTTGTGTTCCAGATGACATATATTCACTAAGTTTTGTACTCAAGAAGATATGCATTCAAGAGGATATAAAATATTTCTTACTAGATTTCAGGCTTATATATATTTTTATCTTATTCAATACCCTTTCTTTCTATTCTCTATTCAGGCTTATATAGGCTTATATATATTTTCTATCTCTTATACATTTTCTTAATTTAATCCTACCTATCTCTCCATCTATATCCACACAATTTCCATTTTTTTAAGACCTATCACACATAGGAATGGAAATGAGCACCTTTTGATGATTTAAACCTGAGATCCTTACCTCTTTTGTTTTCCCTTGAAGGTTCTATCTTTCTCTTCTTCTTTGAACTTTCAGTTTCCTCTTGATCAATCTAAAATCAGTAAAAAAAGAGAAAAGGAACCTAGATTTACTAGAAATGAATAATGAATCCTTGATTCTTCCTCTTCCCTTGGTTGCCTTGTGAGAGATGGTCACAATGGGAGCAAAAGCTTGACGACCTTATATTTCTTTCTTGGGAGATCTTGCTTGTAGAGAGTTCTTGAGCAGAGACCTTTGATGATGCAGGATGGCTAGGACTGACGTGGGTAGGGACAACTAAAGGTCACCTAAGGAAGGATAAAACAGACCACAAATTAACACGATTGATTTTGAACTTTTAAATCCATAGAAAATGATAATGGTGCAGCTCCTCTCCTCGGTCAAGGGTGGTAGGACTGTCTTACAACCACCGTGGTAAAAACGAAGCACCAAATCCAAAATCCTGAATGGTCAACAACAAGAATATGCAAGCCTATTCCACTAACCTATTCCACTAAGTCCTACGGCATTGAAAAATGGAAAACCTAAACGGTAAATGTGGCGAGCGAATGGTGGAGGCCACACACATAGGGCGGAGATGGCGTGAGGAGGGTGGAAGTGCTAGGTGACACACGGTGGTGCAGGCCATGTGTGAAGGAAGCGGTACGCGTAGTCCATATAGGAGGCCATGCGGTGCGCTGTGGTGCGGGCGGCACGTGGAGGCATGGTTGGCGCGTGTGGCATGGAAGGGTTCTCAACGGTCAGAATGCAGCACGAGATGGGCAGTCTCCTCTTAGTGACAACGGTGGGGATGACAAGTGGTGGCAGTAGTGGTAGTAAGGAAGGGAAATTCTTCAGAAAAAATCAATTCCAAAAAAATCACCAATGATCGAGCAATGGCCTATTTATAGGCCTTGGAGGAGAGAGAAAATAGATAGAACTTTCAAACAAAGTTCAGAAATCAAATCTTAATAATAAATCCAATAGTCGTGCGATAGGGCTGACGACGAAGAACCTTCGCCGAGTGATTGTTGCACCGATCCCACGAGGGAGGGACCTTTCGTTCCACAGCAGACCCCGTGGTTCCCTTCATCTACTTCCTTCCTCTCCTTCTCTCCTTTCTTCTCTCTCGTGAGAGCATAAAAATAAACGATGAACTTCACAATAATCTGGTCTACCGACCTAGCGCACCCCACCTCTCCCTTATAGAGGGAGTCAAGTTGGGCCCCCTAGGATGGTCCAATAATGGGAAAAGGTCTATTAAGGGGCCCTTATACATGGGACCCCTATTACAACCAAACAAAAAGCAAAAGAAGAAGCATAAAAGATAGGGCCACGTGACACACGATGAACATAGCATGACACGCCGAAGATGAAAACACAAACACAAATAAATGAAGAAGGCAAAAGAAATCAAAACTCGAGAAAGATAAAAACGTGATTTCACTCGGGATACTCCAACTCGGGTGTCTTCACTGGCACCTTGGTGTGCCGGTTGGCTGGACGCGAACCGACGGGCTGTTGACAATGATGGCGGTGGCTCCGATGACGTCTCTGATGGAGTAAGGTGGTGCACTCCATCACTAAGTTATTCAATTGTCTTGGGTTTATGGTGGATTATACATATAGGTAACTGATGATGGTAAAGGTTCCATGAGAGAGTTTGCACACTATTCAATATCTTTGAGAGCACGAGGTGTAACTTGGCAACTCGCGAGCTACAAACTTAACCAATCGATTGGGTTAAATTGATCCTTAGTTAATTAAGCTATATGTTGATATAGTTAATTAATAAGGTTGACTAATAATTATTATTTGACCACTAAACTTAATAACTAGAATGATTAATGGGCCTAGAGAGTCACACTGATAACATCATAAGGGCATTTGTGAATATATTTTACTTTAGGGTTTTTGAGAATAACTTGTTTGAAATATAAATAGGGAAGGTGCCCACATTTTAAGCACCCAGGATAGTCATAATTGGGAGCCCCCTTTTCTCCATTCTCATCTCTTCTCTACTCGACCAAGGAGCGTATCTTCATGGTGAGAAGATCTTCAATATTTTCAAGGATAGTTGAAGAAGAAGAAGGGGAGATCCAAGAACAATGTGACCGCATGGATACTTCTAGAGGCTGAGCACGTGAACAGCTTCAAAATGATCTCAACATAAGCAGGTTGATAAGTCCAAATTTAGGGTTTGTTTTGATTCAGACTTAACCAAAAATATTTATGAACATTTTCTACTTAAATACTCTATAATTAATATAAGGAAAGTAAGAGTTAGATCCAAAAAGAGGCAGAAATTTAATTTCAGAATTTTTCTTAAGCTCGAATGAAGGAAATGAGTTTAAAAGTGAGAAATATAATTTCTGTGACTTTTATGGGTTTTTAGTTAAGTTATATAATTTCCTATGATCTAAATTGAAGCATAAATATAAAGAAAAATACTAAAAATATTTTAGAGTAATTTTCATAATTTTAATTAACACTAGAAATAGAAAATAAATATTTTTTTTGAGATTTCTGGAATTCAATTAACACCAAAAACCATTAGAAATATTAAAAATTAGAGTTATGAATTTTAGGGAATTTTCCTATTTTTTGGAGTTTTAAATGCTGAACATAATTTTTCCTAATTTTCTGATTTTCCCAATTTTATTCTAATTTTTAAATGCTAAAAATATAGAATTTCTCTGCTCCGGCGATCGCCGACAGCAACGACAGCGGAGCAGCGACGGAATTGGGCGGCGACGGCGCCAACGGCACAGACTGGATGGGACGGCAGGCCTTAGTGGGTCAGCCTAATTATGGCAGCCTATTGGGTCAGCCCAATTAAGGCAAGACTTAGCCAATTTGACTAAGTCCTATAGAGTGCAGTTTTTTGCCCTAGATAATGGAATATAAACACTTTGAATTTTTTTTGAAATTTGAAACGAAGAATGAAGGATGATCTAGAGAGAGATAGGAATGGATCTTATAGAGAAAAAACTTTTTTAGAGAGAGAAAATGACTGAAATGAAGAGATAGAGAGAGAGAAAATGAAGAGAGGGTGTATAGGTAGTTTGAGATGGAATTTGAATGTACAAATGAAGAAAAATTTTTATGAAATTTTGAGGGGATAAAATAGGGATATGGATGAATTTTTAGAGAGAGAAATAGTCGATTCTAGAGAGAGAAATTAGGAGAAATTAGTGTTTAGAGTGAGAAAGTGATGGTTTTTAAGGGTAAATGGATGGATAATGATGGGGAAAATATAAATCTAGGTCCCTAAAACCTCAATGCAAATCTGTGAGCCCTCAATACTTCCTCTCAAGTATGTATCCATTATATTTTTCCAGGATAAGGTGTTTTTCAATGCAAACAAGAGACAAGATTGAATGAAAACTTCAACAAAGTTACATTAAGCAGGTTGAACAACTTGGATTATGACATATGCCTTGTCCTTCTGGCCAGCCACTTTCTAGAGCACGTTCAGACTGAGCGGAAATAATATAGAAAAATATTATTTATACATTTTAATAATTACTAAAATGCTCTTTGGGCATTTTATATTCTATTTTTTCCCATTTTGCCTCTTTTTCTACATTGATTGAGAGCTTTGTGTTGTAATTTTCAGTTTGTTTCTTTTGAAAGGTGATTGAAGACCCAATGGGTAGGTCATGTCGTTGCCCAAGTCCCTATGATTTCTCTTTTTAAAGCCCACACACCATTTCATCGTTTCAGTCCAGTTTGATAATCACTAAGCTCCGAAAAATTCTCCAATTCCCTAATAATTGTATCTTCTAATTCCTGTAAATTCTGCACATTTGAAACTATAAATACTCATCAGCAATGAAACTGCTTGAATTCATAGAATTCAATCAAGTTAGTGAAAAATAACCATAATATGCAAAAGTTGAAATTTCTTGCTAATGCATAAATATTTGGTTAATTCAAATAATAACATAATAAATTAGAAATTAATAATATGAAAACATCTAAAATGTATGGAAATATATATACATTTATCATGTTATTACAGGTCAACGGTGGAGTAAGTTCCCCATAATATACATATGATGTATGATTTTAAAGATCTATTTGGAATCAATAATCGCTTCCACACTCATGGAAAAAACTTATTTTCCATGATTGAACCATGATACATAACCAAACACGGGTGCAACAAGAAGTTTATGAAGACGTTTAATGGTCAAGATGGGATTGAGTGGTCAAGAAAGACGATGCGATGAAGTTTTTGGCCAAGGCAATGAAATATCAAAGAATAGTTCTACGATGATTTCCAAATGCTTCAGTACTAATTCGAATGACTAATTAGGGTTTGATAGTTGACCATACCATAAGTCTTCTTATGAGCATCAAATGAATGAAGGACTATAATAACACACTCCTTTATATCTTCTAGAGTGGCTATAAGTGCTCTGGAAGACACAAAGGACTATAAGTAACCGATGACAAAGAGATTCCATGAGTAAGTCAATACACACTCCTTTATATCTTCTAGAGCACGAGGTGTAGCGTGTCACCCCACGGGTTCAAGACTCAATCTATTTATTGTGTTAAATTGATTTGACATTAATTAATCTATATAACAATATATTAATTAATTTTGAAGGCCTACAAAGTTTATTGGGCCACGGGAGTCTAGAGGTTTACATGAAAAGGGTCTTTTGGACATAGAAAGATATATTTGAAGTTTAGGGTTTTTAATGAAAACTACCCACTTAATATAAATAGGGTAAGGCCTTGAAAAAAATTATTTAGGGGCCTTCCCCTTCTTCTCCCTTCTTCTCACAGCTCCACTCGACTCCCAATATGATTGGCATGGCGTAACGATGGTGGGTTGAATAGAGCTGGTCGATGCGAAGAAAGAGATTCGATGTGTTATGGACTGTGTGGATAAGCCTAGAGGTTGCACACATGAGCAGATCGACTCGTATTGCTCAAGGATCTAAGAAATCATGAATGTGAGATGTACATAGGTGATACATTTCAATATTTTATTAATGCCATTGCGATTTTGTTGAAGTCTTCCTTTGTGAGTCCTTTTGAGTTTTTCATCTATATCAAGGCCATAGAACCCAACACAAGTTGCATGGGTTGAGCAAATTCCATCTAGACTTCATAAGGTAAATTCATCAAAATCCATTCATTGAATTGAAGTTAGTACCCTTTAATCATTAAGTATTATTTTAATGATTGGTTGATGCCAATCATAAATGAGGTTTAGTTATTAATTTTTCATCAATCTTTAATATCAATCATTGGTTGATTCCTGTTAGAGGAATCAAATGGCGACATTGACACAACGGAAATAAAGGTTGAAATGGCATTATTAATTCATATAAAATTAAATATAAAGCCCTAAATATAAATAAATATATATTATGAATCAAAAAAATCTTATCATTATGAATATAAGGTCAAAAAATAGGAAAAAATCATATCATGACTCAATATTTTTTTTCGTTCTATATATGACTTCAGAAAATCTGAAAAAAATACTTAGAAATTCACAAAATTCAAAGCATCAGTCTATAAAGGATTTAGTCATTTTAGACTTGATAACATTCATATATAATTTATCTAATGCGGATAAACATGTAAATATCATCATATTAACCTATTAATACTGTGAGTTATCAACTATCAAACCCTACAAGAAGTGAGCTTCACTGCCGCCAATCAATTGGAAAGTAAGCTATTCCCCTCTCTTCCCCCCCTTGCTCCCCCTTCCTGCTCCCCCCCTCCTCCTGAAATCCCAGTTCTCAACTCCCCTCTCCTCCTCCACTCCTATTCCCTGCTCTTGGCTCCCCACCTAAAAAAGTTCCCTCATAAAGGTAACTTTTTATTTTTCAAGATCAACTTTATATATTATTCCTTGTTCACAAAGTCCATGTAATTTTTTTCTGAAAAAAATTACTTTAATACTTTGACATTGACTGCTTCCTAACTAGTCAGCCAAACTAGATTGGGACCAGAGCAAGATAACAAAACCAGTCCAAAGTTTAGGTCAGGTTTATGACTTTGCTTAAAAAAAGGACTGGACCAGGACCACCCGACCAAGATATAAAATCCCTTCGTCCTTCAGTTTCAGTCTTCCATTCAATCCAGCCCCCCGGACAGCAACAGGACGAAACTGGAGACAAATGACAGACCGAAATGCCGTTCCACCCCGTTCCGTCATCCTGATCTCGACCCAGGGCAAGAGAGCCTAAAGGGAAGGAAATGAACCACTCCAGGCTTGGGGAATACATTTCCCCTGAAATAAAAAAATTAATCAAATGGGCAAAACCCCAAAGCCAAAAATGGGCTACAATCAAGCCTAAGAAAATAACAGAATAACACAATAACAAGAAATCAGCCTAAATAAGACAATACTAGAGTTCTGGATAAGACCAAACCAGGAAAGAAAAGTCTGCAGACGACCCTTCAGACTTTCCAAAGGGCGGCACTATTACACCCCAGGATCGAATCCCAACCGTCCAAACGGTGGGCCCTGAACTCACGGTCACGGAGAAAGCGGCCGTCAACGTGGCGATAACCCATTTAATGAGGGGCAAAGTGGAGTTTTCGCAAAGAGGGGATGCCAAGTGGAAGCCAAGCTGGCGCCCACGTGGGCGCGGCGTGTGAGGGATTGCCACGTGGCGAACGGCGGTTCTATCTGATTCGCCACCCAGCTCGTTTCTAAGGGCGGTAGGCTCGTCGTTTTCGCCGAAGAGCATGCCTTTTTCGCCGGCTTCTTCTCTCCATGACCTTTCTCTTCCTCGCTTTCCGACCTTCTTCTCCGCCGGTCTGGAAGCGCTCTTTTTCTCTTTCTCTTTCTCTTTCTCTTTCTCTCCTCTGCAATCCGTCTCTTTCAGCTCGGATGATGGCTGAATGACCGCCAATGGCGGAGCCGCGAGATCCCGCTATTAAGCTCTTCGGCAGAACCATTCCTCTGCCCGAAGCCTCGCCCTCGGAGACTCGATTTCTTGAAGACGACCTCAGCGAGGAGATTAAGGTTTGGGTCGGTTATCTGAACTTGGATTTCCTTTTTTTTTAAAGAAAAGTTTTTCCTGTTGTTT